>NW_008682189.1:41112-51721 GCF_000695815.1 Acanthisitta chloris
AACAATGAGCTCAAGAAGGAGGGAGGGTGAGGGGAAGGGGCTTTATGATTTGGTTTTATTTATCATTATCCAATTCAAACTTGATTGGTAATAAATTAATTACTCCAAGCTGAGTCTGTTTTGCCCATAACAGTAACTGGTGAGTGATCACTCCCTGCGCTTGTCTTGACCCATGAGCCTTCTGCTGTATTTTCTCTGCCCTGTCCAATTGAGGAGGGAAGGGATAGAGCAACTTTGGTGGGACATGTGGGAGCATGTGGGAGCCAACAGCTGGCCTGAAGGCCTCACAGACATCGACCTTGCACCTATCATCGTGTACCATGAGGAATTGTAACATCGACAAAGATGTTACAAGCCAGAAAAAGGAGAATGTTACAAGTGAAGACAGGATCTCAAAGAGACTTTGTGTGCAAGTTATGGTTGACCAATAATGAGTTTTTTCATATGTAAATTAGCCAAAAAAGATGGGATATGCTATGCAATAGAGAACATAAAAGAAGCTGAGCATTAGAAATAAATGCTTTTGCCTTTTAACAATCATGGGAGTACATGTAGCATGTCCGTCCCAACCGTGACAGGCACATGGGATCCAGCCAGGATCAACTCACCACAGGCTGGGTTGACCATTATCTGACAGTCCTAGAAATGTTCCAATTACTCTAAAATAGCAAAGAGAATGTTGTCCTAAAGATTCATAGCCTAAGTATACAGTCTAACACAGAAAACATACTTTATTGTCTCCTGTTAAATGAAAGGGTATCTATTTAAGCATCCAGTGAAATTAAGACACACACACACACACACAGAATTACCTGTAAGGAGAAAAATTGTTAGTGCTTCAAACTCTGCTTAATGCTATGCAGCAAGATTCTGTCAAGAGTTCTTAGAGAGCACCTGCTTTCAAATCCATTCTTTTAACATACTACCTTTCAAAACACCAAGCTCCATAATGTGATATGAATATAAATTCCAATTAACTGTAATGGAATTCTGCATAAATAGAGGGTTAATATAAATGATGTTGGCGTGTTCCCTAACCTTAGTTTAGTGTTCACACAACTTGGCTATCAAAAATTACAAATATTGTTTTTCTACCCAAAACTCTTCATGCACTGCAGACCTCTGACAAAACTGGTCTGCAGACATTTGGATACTAATTTAAATTTATATTCTTAATTGGTTACATAGGGGTGCACATGGAAATAGCTAAGAAAACACCTTATTTAAATTAAAATATTGATACAAATCAAAGTTGTTGAACTTGAAAATCAATCCGTATGTGCAACTTCAAGTAATCAGATGACAAAAGCAAATGCATAGAGAGAAAAATGCATAGTGAAGAAGGAACACAAAAATATGACAGAATCATTAAGGTTGGAAAAGACCTCTGAGAACATCAAGTCCAACCTATGACCTAACACCACCCTGTCAACTAGACCATTGCACGAAGTGCCACATCCAGTCTTTCCTTAAACACCTCCAGGGATGTTGATTCCACCACCTCCTTGGACAGCCTGTTCCAATGTCTAATCACACTTTCTGTAAAGAGAGGTGAAAACATTCTCAATAGAGATGAAAACAGTCAATTTGAAAAAGAAATACCTACTACAGAAAAAAAGAGTTGCTTACCAGTATAATTAGAGTAAAACCACCTGTACATGCCACTTCAGTGTCAGAAAATATTAACTCTGCCAGGGAAAAAAAATAACAGCTTTTCTCCAAACTTGGGAATTCAAATCATACAAGCAAACTCAGAAAATTCAGAGAAGGAAAACAAAAAGATGTACTCCCCTCACCTACTAAAGCAACAGAAATATAACTTACTTATAATAATGTGGACCAAAATTAATTCCTGAAAACTTTTTTCTTTTTAGTGATATTATTTGGCAAGAGTGAAGAACTATCAGAATCAGAAGTCATGAGTGCTTATACTCATTCATGATTTTCTGACAGTTCACATGAAAGAGTCAGAGTTAACTAAGTGTCCAAACCAAGTTTCAAGTGCAGTAATTACATTCTGCCTCTTTAAATTGCCAAGTACCACTGTCTGCAGCTGAGCTCTTGTTACCGTCCATACTAATGTATCCATACAACTGCAGTAAATGACATGGCAGAAATGTATATTGTAATCTTCCACAAGCCACTATGAGGCCTGGTATTGTTTAACTACATTCTGTCAGTACAATACTTTGAGATTTACACACACACACAAGTTTCCATAAGACAAAATCAAATCATAATTCAAGGGTAGCTGGTTGCTTGAAAGCTAGGCATGTCAGGATGTCATGGTGAAGGAATATGATGGAAAGGAAAATGAATCTAAGAAAATGTAGAGGCAGATGTGTCACCTTGGATGAGAAGGAAAAGATGGGAGTGAAATCTTGAGCAATTCTTACATCTTGTCTGCAAAAGAAAAAGGGAAAAAAAAAACACAACCCCCCACAAAAAAAAAAAAAAAAAAAGTACTGTTTGAAATAATAGTTCAGCCCAGATAAAGATATGTTTTACATCACATTTGGCTGATAGGCCAGCAAACTTCAAGACATTGTACCTTCACAATAAAGGATCTTGAGGGGAAAAAAATCTTTTCAAGTACAGTATGTAGGACTGTATAACTTCTGAGTCACTCATCTTCCATGAAATGAAGGATGTAATAACCATAAAGTACAAGTTCTCTATCTGGCGTTGGTTGTTTTTTTCCTCTGGCTCTGTTAAATACGATTTTGTCTAAACACATTCAAAGACAACTTGGTTTTGTTTGTGAGCAAGACAGGAGATTATGGGAGCAAAATTTCAAGCATTTGTTTTTCAATTGTTTCAGTATCAAGGATACTGTATTAACTACCTGCAGTGATTTTTAGCTCTTATTTTGCTCTCTAAGCCAAGGAATTAATGGCAACCTCCTTTTAGGTACATGTAGCTGTAATACAAGGTCTCCTGAACACTGGATATCTTCTCTCCATTGTACCATATATCTGGAAAGTAAATATGCCTCATGCAGGCACTGTCAGCTGACAACATCTCTAGCAGTGTTTAATTGTGCATCCCACAGTTACTGATCATATCAAAAGTGTACTGGAAACAGTAGGTTTCCAATAAACTATTTCTAATGTGTCCTCTACAGTTCTACCCCCAAAGGCCACTGTAATAGGACTACTAACAGATTTACAGTCCACAAGGAACTACCAATCCATCCTGAAATCCTTCAGGATGAGAAAAACCTGCCAACAGCACTTTTGGATACCTACATCTTCAAAAGAAGATTCCTCTAGTTATTCTGTCAGAAGTCAAGGAAAATTGAAGCTGCTTCTGCAGGAAGAGAGCAAAAGAAAATCCTAATTGGTTTTAGAAGATTTATTCCTTTCCACCCATCCAATGTACATTGAAATACTATTTTCTAGTAAGTAAAAGAAAGTAACAAAAAGTATGCAGTACAGATGTTTGAATAATCCTTCAAAGCATTTTGACATACAGCATGTCATTATCTGTAAGTCACAGACAGACATGATCTGAAACATATTTCTATCAGCTATATTTGTTGGTAGAAGGTTTGAATCATGGAACAGATTCTTGGTTGATGTAAACTAAAAGGAAAAAAAACCCTCCAAAACGTCTCCCCCAAACCCTCAAGATCTCTTTCAAACAGCATTAGATGAAGAAGTGGCTATTTAAATTTCATGTTTGAGAAATACTGTAAATCAAGCCAGAACAGCTGGGAAGAAGTCACCATGTTTTGTTCACATATGCAAAGGCAAAATTCAAACTATTATCCAATTAAAAATTCTTGAAAGATAGTTGGTGAAACACCTGCCCCTTTTAAATCTAAATCTGGTGCCAATTACAGTCATTATGAGAAAAAAACCCCAATGTTATAGCTAAGTTCAACAGCTAACTTAACTATGTAAATACAGAGGCCACGCTGAGCAATGTGGCCAAATTCCCAGAATAAAAGTAGTGGCTAAATATCAATCTTGTAAGGACCTCAGTCAATTTACATAATTTCATCTCTATCAATCAGAAAAAGTAAATAGCAGACTTTATTGTACTCTAATTCAATTTGCTTTACTGTTTGACTTTTACTTCATCTCCCTCAAAGTGTCTTTTCAGAGAGACCCTCTGCACAATAAGAAGTCTTTCAGGTCAGCATGTAGGAGTACAGCTTTCATTAGCAATAAATGAACTTGTTTAACTGTATAAAGCATTCTGAGGACACATTCTTTATCAAAGCTTCAGAGGGAGCCCTCTTTGTGAAGGAGAAGCTTCCTCAGCAAGCTGGCAACCAGGTCACTGCAGTTATTTTATTTCTACCCACTCCCCTTCTTTCCTACTTCCAGAATCTCTACTAGATTAATTAATTTGGGTTACTTCCAAATATCTGAATTGTAGAAAACTCCACTTAATACAATTAGTAAAAGGACTACCAGTGGTGATCCTTAGTGATCTCACACTCATGACAATTTAGTTGACTGATAAAGTCATAAAATGAGTAGGAAGGCAGATGCATTTCAGGATGGCTGGAGAAAAATATCTTGAAACAGCAGAAACTAATTTTTCATCAATTAGTTCTACTTGGACAAGGGAACTCACATGTATAATGATTCAGTAGGTTTAATCCCATTAAATAATATATGATAACATTCATTTGAGCAACCTAGAAATTTTATAAGGGATTCAGAGGAATATAAGTTACACCAGTGACTGGAAGGCTGCTATGCAACCTTCTCTTCTCCAAGCTAAACAGCCCCAAATTCATCAGCCTGTCATGTCAAATCCATGGTAAAACCACATTTTAGCTCAGCAGTCAGAGATAATGGCACTACCCATTGCCTAGGCAACAGTTCAAGAGAGACCTCTATACACCAATCCTTGTTCCTTTCAACAAGGTCATGATTACACTCTTTTTAGTTACTAATTTTCTCTTCTCCAGGGGTATAAACCACATTTAATCCCAAGTCTATAACAAATTCTGGTTTTATTTTCCATACTTAGAACTACCTCTTCTACCACAAAGAAGTCACGCTGATTTCATAGACCAGTGTATAGGTACAAAGTTTTCTGAACTCGCACATTTCTTCTGCCGAATATAAGCAAAGTATTGCACAAGGTAGGTAATATTCATGCACAGAAAATGCAGGTGTTACACCTTCAAACAGAAGCTATCAATCAACATTGATTGCTGACAGTTAAATGCTTCAGATTGGAAATCCCTACCATTTCTTAGAGGTAATTATGCTTCAATGACCTTTTGAGTTCTTAAAATGTTATGAAACTTTTAACCCGGCATAGTTTGCTCACCTATGCCTGTGAATGAGTCAGGTTAGAATTAGTGATTAACAGATACTAATTATAAGGACTATAAAAATGCTAACTCATCTGCTGAATGGTTAAAAGAGAGATAGTTCTTAGAGCATGAACATCTATGCAGGAATCTTTCCTGAGGCATCCTCATAATCCTTTAGGAAACATAGATGGGTTAAAGATACTGTATATGAGAAGGCTCTCTGTTAGGAAGATAATGACTTAGAAAGTACCTTCCAGTGTTTGTACTGGGTTTTGTCTGTTTTCTATGAAATAACTTAGAGCTTTTTTAAAAAAATGCATCTTAGAAGTAGTTAGAGGTTTCTACTTCCATTACTTTAACTGAAGACATTTTCACATTTTTCAGCTCTAATGAACATAAATAAACCTCAGTCATAAATTAAACAAACTAGTGTTTAAATCCTTCTTGGTTTTATTCCAATATTTTCCAGCTTACAAAACAGAAAGTTTACTTCTGGTGTTTGCTTCATGATATATGCACAGACAAGAGTCATTATTCCATTTAATGTTTTGCATTACACTACCAGCCAACCTCTGGCAATATAAACACTCCATTTTCCTTGTAAGTGCTTCTCTACAAATATTCTTATTTTTACCACTATTGTTTTTAAGTGTGACTAACCAAAATAACACACAGTACACAGGTAGTTTACACAGGTGATTAGTCATCCATAATTCTCAAAATAACCTATACAAGCCCAACTTTGGTGCTCACAGTCACCATATAATAAATCAGTGAACCCCCAAACCTCCTCCTTGACAGTTTAAACTGCTGAGCTCCCAAACTTTTAAGTGAATACGCTGGTTGGATCAGAAGACACAGCCTGTATAAGCTCAAACAAGACTGTGATTACCAGTTCACGCTTAGTTTACAAAGTCTGACACTCCTTACACCAGAAGACCCAGCTGCCCTACATCCTGATGAGGATCACAAGTTCACCAACAGCAATAGAGAGATACATCACTGTAAATAAATTTACAACTCAATTGTAAGCATTCTTGTGAAAAGCTTGCATTACATTAAATCTTCAACAATAAATTGAACACAATAATACTTGTAACAAAGGAATTTAACAGTATTTCTGATAATTCATGCATCTCTTCTTGGCCTACAAATGGCCTGGCAAGATCTCAAGATTAATTTGTTTTCTACTAGTGAATATCATCTCGTGAGCAAAGTTTCAGTAACTAATCATGAACATCGAAGTCCCTCTTCTAATGAGAAAAGGCTGAAAGAATTGGAATTGTAATGCCTGGAAAAGAGAAGGCTTTACAACTAACTAATTAAGGCCTTCCAGTACCTGAAAAGAGCCTACAAGAAAGATGGAGAGGACATGTAGTGACAGGACTATGGGGAATGGCTTCAAGCTGAAAGAAGGTAGGTTTAGATTAGATATTAGGGAGAAATTCTTTACTGCAAGGGTGGTGAGGCAGTGGAACAGGTTGTGCAGAGAAGCTGTGACTGTCTCATCTCTGGAAGTGCTCAAGATCAGGTTGGGTGAAGCACTGAGCAGCCTGATCTAGTGGGATGCATCCCTGCCCATGGCTAGGGGTTTGAACTAGATGATCTATAAGTTCCCTTTCAACCCAGGCCATTCTATGATCCTGTTATCTCAGACCTCTAAGCCCCTTAGGACATCTGTTATCTACCATTATGTTACTAGAGAAGGATTTGAAAAAACCAACACATATACTGGCATATTTCATTCCAAGAAATCAGTATTTCATTTGACTTCATATTTTTATCATATGCAACAGGCGTTAGCAGATCTACTGATGTTATTTCCCTACCTTGCATTGCAGTCATTACACATTTGTATACCTTAGTTGTTTTGTAAGAACAAAACAGTATGGTGCCTGATATTTACAAATAGATAACAAAATGCCTACCCTAAGACCACATAAAATTGTTATTGAGTAATCAGAAGCACTATCATTTCTGGACTCTTCCCCAATTTTGGGTTAATCTTTATTTGAAAACAGTAACTTGTAACCTGTGGTCTGCAAATGGGCCATGTCAAGATGATCCCAGAAAGTACCTTGCAAAAGCCAATTTTTTCTCAGCAGCTTAGATCCACTACACCATGAATCACACACTTTTTATAAAGCTTTTAAGAAATTATGGGTTAAAAAAATTTAAATTTATTGGGTTTGAGTTTGGAAGGGGGATCTTATTAACAAACAGCATGCACAGAACACTGGAGGTGGATTGGTAACAGCTGTAACACGTTTCTGTGGCAGAAGAAAAACAGTTTGTTCTGAATCTCTCAGGTCTTTGCAATATTTTCTGCTATAGTCATGCTCTAAGTAGAAACAAAGCATTGGCAAAGCTTGTTAGAACAGGATCTCAGATACAGACAGAAACAAAGACAAATTCAAGCTATCATTAGAATAACGTAGACAGTGAAAGGTAGTTTTTAAACATGATTAAATAAATCATTTTTTCCTTTCCAGCTTTCTTATTTACTCAAGAAGATTAGGTCTGCACAAAGCAAGAGTCCCTTAAAATAAACCACATATTCTATTAGATAAAACAGCTCACATAAAGCTTTTACTCAAATTAAGCTGCCAGAACTGATGTTTGGATGTGGCCTAGTTATTCATTTTACCTGTTTGTTATTCAGAAGTCACTGGTGTTTTGTTCAGCCATAAGAAACAGCTAAGTCAATTGTTGGGTTTGTCTTCAGGCTTCTTCTCCAAATTCGTAATTTAATGTTAGGATTTGAAGTGCTTTTTGAGTTAGACTTTTGACTTGAACTTTAATCTGCATCTCAACTCAAGTATTGAATTTGTCCATTAAAATGAAATGAGATATTTTTTTTTGATAGATCCCTTAGTTATCTTTAAAGAGAACTTGACTATGATATCTCTAAGGGCTCAGCTTTCAAAATTACCTCTCTGACAATCAAAATAATTTGCTTCATTGATATTCTGAATGCCATTATGAAGGCTCATGATACCAGGCTCTAATTAACTTCAGCATTTCTCTTCTTTGATAAATAACTGATTTCTATCAACTTACAGGTCTGAGGAATCTTTTGGCAGGATGCCATCTAGCATTACACAGGTCTGTTTCTTTCTTTTTCAAAAAGAATTTTAAAATAGTCTTAGGAACAAAAAAGTTAAATGTGTGCTTAACTTCATTCCTTTGAGTTTAATTGTAGTTTAATTCCCAAATGCTTCCAAGGTTGCTGACTGAGGTCACCTCAGGAACCTGCAGCACAGGACTGACTCATGGTCCTGGAGCTCACAAAACTACCACAGATCACTTTGCTGTGATGTCGCCTCTAAGTGCAAAATGCTGTTGCACAACAAGGCTGGAAAAGAATGACTAAAACTTAATTTTATCAGAACTGATCTTGTTAGAGCAGGAAATATAAGGATTTTTTGTGCTATTATTTAACTACTAACACATTTTTACAGCAGAATGCACAAAGTAACAGGTATTCCCCATGGTGCAAATAAAACCCTGCACCAAGGTGTTTTAACACCAGCAGGAGAGAGCGAGCATTTGACATGAGTGGCTTTTAAGATTCTCACATCATAAAGTGCTTGGAACTGCTCAATTATCTTTCCACAGTTTATTCTTTTGTTGCTGCTGTTGCTGTTTACAGGGTTTGATTTTGGTTGCATACACTTCCCCTGCTCTGCCATGCAAAATGACAGGAAACCACATCTGTCTGCATAGAGGTGCTGTTAAATTTCAGATGCACTGTTGACTAATTTATCTGCTGAATGCATAAAGGGATGCATTTTCAATGTCATCTTCACTGTAATTCGTATAAGATTTAACTCATACACGGAGCTCTTTTTAATTCACAGATAAATATTACAAAATGAAAGCAGATATAAATGCATTCTCTGTGTAGAGAAATGGTGAGAGAAAATTACTAGCTCAAGATCGCACACAGAGAATAAAAACCTGTTTCTTAATTCCCATTATTTTTTTAAAAAGCCACATAAATTCTTTCCAAAATGTTGATTTATTTGACTTTATTACCTCATTCTTCTACCTACTGCCACATAAACACCATGCTAAATACTGAGGAAAGAGAGCTTAGTAGATCAATTAATTTCCTGGTATTTCTTCGAGTGGAAGAGTTCTTGTGCTTACTCTTAATGGAGTCTAGAGATAATTCAACATCATCTCAAAATTGCTTAGTCTGTTCTGAAATGGATTATCATTTCAACAATATTCATTTAGATATTTATCTGTCAGCAGAAAGGAGTCATCATCAAACATCAGCAGTACCAAATGTATGTATGCATTAACATTAACAGAGCTGAAAGAGGAGGCTGTCTATACCACAGTATCAAGGCCAAATTTTAGAGCTGTGATCACGTGTAGCTCACAATGAGGATACTACAGATATGTTCAAGTCTGTTCTGTGGGCTTCTCACAAACTCATCCCATTAACAGATGGGAGACAACAGTTCCTATAGAATCAGCAAACTAAACTCTAAAACACATCCTCTGCCCAGCATCAGAAATTATCCAGAAATACAATCTAACAGCAAGTTTTGTAAGCAAACTCTCAAATTTGCCTAACAGTCACACCACAGCTATGGTGTTTAAAGTTTTGCTATGTATATGCCAGACAGCATATTTTTTACAGTCAGCAACTAGCGTGTGCAGGATCAAAGAGTCCTAGAAAACCTGAGCTTGGAGGCTTACTCTGCAGGTCACCCAGTTTAACTTCCTGCTCAAAGCAGGGCAAGTTTCTGAGTTTGATCATGGCTCTCAGATCCTGATGCAGACAAGTTGTGAATACTACCAAGGACAGAGATTATACATCCACCCTGCACAAACAGTGCCAGGGCTTAGATGCTTTTGTTGTGAAGAATTTTTTCCTTGTTTTCCAGCAGTATTTCCTCAGTTGAAATCCATGACTACTACTATTGTCTTTATACTGGTCATTTCTAAGAAGCCTTGCACCATCTCCTGCAGCCCCCATTAAATAGTTGACAATAGCAATAACACTCCTTTTGCCTTCTTTTCCAGTTAAGAAAATCCAGTCCTCTCAGTCTCTCCTCATGGGAAGTACACTCCAATCCTCCTGCAAATGTATCAGCCTTCCCCTAGACTGTCACCACCTCTCTCATGCCATTATGAGATGGAATATATTCCTTCAGAGGAGGCCTCACAGTTGCTGAGGGACAGGAACAGTGACTTCCCTTGATCTGCTGCCTATACACCTACTAATGCAAGTCAGGATGCTTTGGGCCTTCATGGGCTCTCTGCAATTTTTCATCCACCAGGAACTCAGGGGCCATTTTTAGTGGAGCTGTT
>NW_008682190.1:0-22844 GCF_000695815.1 Acanthisitta chloris
AGTTTGGGTTGAAAGGGACTTTTAAAGGTCACTTTGTCGAACCTTGGTGCTTTCCAGGTCTTCTCTATTAGCAGACACTAACCATTGAGCACTAACTGTCATTACATCTGTTTCAGAATTTCAGAGTAAGTTTTCATGTGCAAGTCAAGAGCTCCAAATTTCAACACAAATAGCTGAAGAAGTATTCAATATTCATGAACTTTCAACATGGTTTCCCACAGTATTCTTGAGTCAAATGGGACAGAAGATGCCATTAGTTGCCAGTGTGCCTTCTCAGCAATGAAGGCTGGAAGCATATGGAGATGTAGCAACAGGAACTGAGCCAACAAAACAACAGGAAGAGATTATTCACCTTTACTTGACATTTGTTAGATCATATCTAGCATACTGAATCCCATTTTGGATCCAAACACAGCACTGATAGATCTGAGCAATACCAGCAGAGGACCATCAAAATGGTCATAAGATTGGAACACAGGCACTGTGCAAGAGGCTGGGGAACTTGTGGAACTTCCTTCCTTGGAGTTTTTCAAGACACGAGTGCATAAAGCCTTGAGTACGACTAGTTTCTTTCACAGCTGTCCCTCCTTTGAGAAACAGGCTAAGCTAGATGTCTTCTTCCTCAAGTCCCTTCCAATCTGAAGGGTCCTAAGATTCTAAGACAATGGGATGACTTTTGCAGGAAACATGCATACCATACATATTCCTGAAAAATTAAACTCTCTCTGCATTTCTAAGGCATATTTGAGTATCAAGAGTTCTTCTGGGGTTTATTCATACTCAGAATTTAGTTGCTATGGTAACACATTCTGTCTTGGAGGCTCTTTCCAGTGGTATTCCAATTTCCATAGACTAAAAGCAGCTACTACACTCTTTTCAGAGGCTCATTTATTTACCCTCTCTGAAACAAATATACTGAATGGCACATTCGTATTTGTGAACTAAAAAGACACACACTTTTATTCCTAATTATTCATTTAGAATCCAAACCCACAGCTCCAATGACTCAGTTCCTGAAGGCAGTGCAATTCATGGCATTCTGCAGTCATGGTGTACTGCCAGCCTAAAGAAAATGAAGAATCTTTTTCTATTAGGTCAGAGCATGAGACCAAGGAGTTTTCAAGCAAGCAAACAGCAAGAAAAAAAGACAGTGCGTGCAGTTCCATCAGCTGTGGCAGACATTCTGTTAAAAACAAACTGTCTTGCTTACATTAAGATGAAGCACATTTTGCTCTAATCTTTGTTTATATGCAATTTGTTCTGTAACAGCCATAGATTTCCTGATGCTAAATAAAGAGACCACTGTCACAATCTTTAGCATTGCACAATATGGACCACACTCTAGACCCTTGCCAAAGCCGTAGCTGCCACATAGTGAAACCTCACTTGCCCACTCGAAGGATGGTCTTTCCCTTGGCTGCCTATGATCTGCAATAGATGCGGCTGCAACTCAAAACACTTGTTCTTCTAGGCAGAATACAAAAGGAAAAAGATGACGCAGTGCTAGCATTTGTCTCTAGGCGATGCAGGTAGTGTCCTCCATCAGAGGATACCCCAGATGTTGATGCCTATTATGGGTGTTTTTTAAAAGTAAGCTATTCTTCTTGTTTGTACTACACATGCAGGAAAACTGACAAATAAAGATGAGATGCTGACCCTGTAGCTGTACAATGCAATACCACATACATCACTAAATGTCTATTAGTTTTAAATTATATAATGTTTGGGTAATTTTTTTACACTGCTGACTATACAATTATCATTTCTTGGCAACCAGAAGTCTAGTTCACCTAACACACTATTTAATAATGAGACTCATTAAAAATCTTCTGCTGAAGAATAAACACTAGCACAAGATTCAATAAAGGAAAGCCAGGGTTTTTCCACTGGAAAGGATGGTGTGATTCACCAGTTGAAAGATAGCAGAAAACACTAAGATGAACTGAGAAACTGCATTTTAGTTAGTATATTCTTAATTCTTCATGTGGCCAAAGTCTTTGCTGTTACTTAAGTTTAAAGGGGCATGAAAATGATGTAATAACATTTTCATTTATCTACTTTAAGAACTCTGAGTACCGCATTTCCCTGGTTTTCTACTTGAGATGCAATACTCGATGTAATAACATTTTCATTTATCTATTTTAAGAACTCTGAGTACCGCATTTTCCTGGTTTTCTACTTGAGATGCAATACTTAATTGAATATTAAAAACACCAAACTCAAAAGCATAGCACATTGAGTGTGGAAAGCTGCCAACTACACTTATTCAACTCGTTTCACGCAGTGAGAACAATGCCAGACTTGCATTATGCACAACATCTACAGCTAGCAGAGAGACAAAACAGTACTTTTGCTAGGTTAGGGATTTGCCTGGATGTCTGATTTTATCTTCAAAGTTTTGCAACCATCATAACAATGCCACAGGCCAAAACCAAAATACACAAGCCAGAAATTGGCAGTTATAAAAGAGGTTTCAAGTCTCACTTGGCTCATCAGTCAGTTTGAAGAGGCAACTGTAACAGGTGGATAGCTCCTAGCAATATGGACCTATGTACATGGTCTCTGCTGCAAGTCAGTACTCACTTGGGGTTTCAACCTCTGCTCACTGGTACTCTGAACTTCAGAAATCTTTCTCTTCTTTCCATTGTCACAGAGCGTACAAATTAAGTCTCCAACTACATCCTCTAAATTTAGAGAGAATGGAATGCCATTGAGACAAGGTTTTGTATGACTGATTTTATGAAACAAAACCCCCAAACATTTCTAGTCAGAGAATCTGAAGCTGGCAAGGATATTTTTGCCTCCACCTGTGAAAAATCCCAATCTCCAATTTATTTCATCAGTTTCTACATTAGCCAAAGCTTTGTTCTTCACATACAGAACAGATATTCACTGTAGAAATAACCCAATGAACTTCAATCTCAATCTAAACACACTCATTAATCTAGCACTGTAAAGCAATATTCAGGTTACTATACCTTTATTATATCCTCCATGTTCAAGTAAGAACTAGCACTAATTGTATCATGAAAAGGAAACCTGGCTGACTCTAGATGATGACTTCCTACAATAAAATAAAGAGGATTCCATAAAAAAGAGCAACTGCACCTGCCTGACCATAAATGAGGCTGCAATTAAATTCTAATTTAAAATAAGTATATACCTTTAATCTTACAATTTGACCGTTACTATTATTATGCCTCTGAAATATAATCTTTTCTGGAATTGCACTGCTGTATCTCAACATAGAATTCACACGTTTGATTTTTAACATGCGTATTATACTGAAGTAAGAAGCCAAATGACAACTACAAAACTGGTCCCCTAATTAGGGTAGTTTCCGAATGTCATATATTCCAAAGAAAATAACTGCTCAGCAGAAGTTTCACTGTGGCCCTTAATTTAGAGAAAAATAAACCCTCTTACCGTATTGATCCAATCATGTAGGGCTGTGCTAGCTGTACTACAATAGCTCCACTCCCAAGCTGATGGCATGTGTATCCAGAATCCCAATCATAGTTTTTTGTGTCTCCATTCAATAAGGCATTGCGACTGCGACTTACACCCTCAATCACACTGGCACAGTCTGCAATTGTTGCAACATTTTCAGTGGGAACTGTGAATTAAAAGCACAAAGACAGCAGACAGAGTCAGAAAACAATTCAGATACCAATGGTCCTTATTTCTGGCAAAGAATTGGTTAAAAAAAAAAAAGAAGAATGTAGGTACGATCAACAGAAGGAAATTTAACTCCTATAACATGAACTACGAAGCAGAATGAAATGGTATAGATAATTTTTATAGCATTGATCCCAGAATAGATTGGTAAATTAACAGATGGATTTCAGTCTTGCTGATATGAAAGCAATCTGTTAATACAATTGGGAAAAAGTATCTTGTCCAGCAAAACTTTAGAAATTTTCAAACAATTTCTTCCCATTTTTGTGATGAAACTTCCCTCTCTCCCCCCAAAAGAACAAGGAAATAGAAACACAGAAATAAGAGGGAGATCATTTAATGCACTGGCCTGGTCTGTCAGGACTCAAATTCTTTGAAACCAGGGCTTAAAGTCTCACAGCTCAGGAGAATATTCTCAACATGTACCTATTGGTACTTCTGACAGTCTCTCTAACTGTGATCAGAAATTGCACCCCAAAACTTAGAAAATGAAAATGTTTTTTAATATTTATAAAATCCTTCAATACCAGTACTGGACTACAAGATGAAAGGAGAGACCAATATGTCTGTCATACAATGGAACAGCAAGTGCGTAAATTTTTCTCATTCAGTCAAGAGACAGGACAAAGGTATGACAATGTCACAAAAAAAAATTATAACAGCCCAATAAAAAAATAAAATAAACTAGTTAGAACACACCCTCTTGAAAAGAAGGGTCAAAACACAGGATAAAGATTTTCTTACAGGAGAGAGTGATGGAACTGTACAGTACTCCCCCCTGCCACCTTCTTGTTAATGTCAAAGATCCTTGCTGGATAATTCTATCTAAAAAAAACTCTAGCATGCAGTAATCTGTTATGCTAAAGAAAGTTGAAGGCATTACTGCAGAATATCAAATTTGCCTTCGCCTATTCACCTTATATGCAGTTACTGGAATATTATGGGGAAAATGAGCAAGCTAGGAAACTCAAATAATTTTTGGATTAGTATAAACATTCCTGGGAAAATCATGACAAGAAGGAGGGAGTTTCAGCAAATAAAAAAGGCAGATTCCAATTCTAATTGCACAGGCCAGTGCTAAACTGATGCCTTGTGCTGCAACATGTATAATGAATTCTTTCAACTCTACAGCTCCTCTCGCAATCAGTGTGCATATCCAACACTGTGGTCCATGTGTCAGCACCATCTAATTTCAATTTCTTCTCCCTGGCACATCCAAAAATGAATGCTCTATACTGGAAACTGCTGTTATAAACCAAATGAGATAAAGGATAATATAACCTTTTACTAGGCATTTTTAGAAGTTGGGGAACAATAGGTACTGGGCAATAAAGAAAGGGATGCAGTGTTGAGAATTGTTATTCTTTAGCAAAGAACATAACTCCAGTGTTGGTTTCTTCAACTTAGTCTTGATTAATCTGATTTACATCCAACACCAAATAGTTTCCCTCCTCCTTTCAAATCAAACAGAATTCATAATACAGTTATTGTCACATAATTTCAGCAACTCCATCAAAGATCAAGACAACAGCAGCTCCTCTGGGAGCACACTGAAACAAGAAGGCATATTTTCCTGTGCATTGAGTACTCTTCCAGCACTGTTTAACAAGTGCTGCAACGTTTGGTTTTCAAATTATCTATTATTTCCCTTTGTTAACATTTCATCAAGTGTGGTACTTTCTTTCTGTTTGTAATTCAGAGAGAATCCCAAGCCCTTTGAATGTCACCTTCCAGCAAGATGACAGATAAACACAAAAACCCCAAAGCTATTTAAGATGCCCAAGTCAGGTCAAGCACTTTCCTCAAAAGCTAAGTTTGTAGCTAACTTCCTCAACTTTTCAAACTCTTATTTCCTCTCTAGATTCATATTAACAAGGCTGAAAAATTATGCTCTCTGAATACGTGAAAATCAAGGTTGCCTATAAAGCCTTTGGGCTTCTTTTTGGAAAACGTTAGAAGCAATGATTGTTTATCTAAACGATAGCAAAAATTCTTTCACGACAGGCTGTATTAAAAAAAAATAGCTGAGATTTTGTGTGTCAACCTCTGATGAAGGAATTTCAATCTGTACCCACTGAACACTGACAACTTAATCGCATACTTTTAATAGTTGTCTGTAAAATATATATTTAAAACACTACAATATCTGAAAACAGCTGAAACATAATTATGTGAAATTTCAGAGCTAATTGTGTGAGTTTCCAGCATGCAAAAAAGATGTCATTTTCCACAAAGAACTAGGATTCTCTGTTTCAAGTGTATTACTGATGTCAGGAGCATAATTGCAGGAAAACCACCAACCAACCAAAACACCATAAAACACACAGGGGAGAAAAGTGCAAGCTCATTGCCAAGTCATAATCCAAGGTAACCATTTCTAAAAAATCTACTGCTCTAACAAATGTACTTTTGCCTCTGTTTGCTCATAAAAAAATTACTAAACCCACCACATTATTATTCTAGAAATCTCTTGATTCCCTTATTACTGAAAAGAGACACTCAGCAATTCCCAGATTCTTATGGGGGAACAGGTGGTAGACATTAGAAGTACTTCACTGGGAACAATCTGAATAAAACAAAGATTAACAACGCAAACTAAGAGTATTGGCATCGAAATAAAGTTTGCCTTGACTTCCTTTTCCTCCCCTCCTCCCTCACAGTAAGGGAACTTTGAGTATCCAGTTTATATAGGCATTAAAGTGTCTTCTGCATATAGCTGCTTTTTGTAGGAAGAAGCTACTGAAATCTTGGTTAAAAAAACATGACAAAAACGAACGAGTAGAAGATGTAGTGTCAAAATCAATGCTCATGTTGAGGCTCTGTGGCATATTCTGGACACCCTCTGAGCTACGTAAGGCATTCACTGAACACAGCACAACTTAGTTAATTCAGTATTATCCCTGCATACCCTCTGAGCATCACCCCACTCCTTCTCACATTTAGATTTCTGTGCTAATCCATACCTCCTAAGAAGATGTTATCCTGATTAGTCAAACTCCTTAACAATTGCACAGAAACTGTCTTGGTGTGTTTTTAATATAATTCTGTGGTCTTCCCTACAACAGCTAATTAGAAACTGACTCTAACTAATTGAATGTGCAGAATGTGCCATCCTGATCCTTTTCTCTAAGGGGTCTGCCACTCCCTATTTTGAATGTTCATTATCATCTTTCATATCTGCTTGATAAATTTATTAAAAATACCATCTGGTGGGGACTCTGTTCTGTGCTACATTTTAAAGTCTTCTGGTTTTCTTCCTTTTTCCCATTAGAATTTCTGCTTCAATTTAGGTCACTTGTTTACAAAACCATACTGCCAAAACTAACAGTCTTGTTTCTATTTTTTTTTTTTAATCCACCAGCTATCTAGCTTTTACAGTAACCAATATTGTAAGAGAAAGCAAAAGAGGAGATTACAAATATGGTAATTGTTTTTTCTCCACTGTTCATATAGCAGTTTTGCTCTGAAAAATCTGATTTGCTTTTATGGAATAGTAAAGATGTGTGTTAGCAAAGCATATGCATTCTGTAAGCAAACAAAAGGAGAAGATAATTGAGGTCACACGACAGCAGCATCAACCATTTATTACAACTTTTGTGTCTCCTGGTCTTATGCTGCCATATGAAGCAAGGAACAGCTGGCAGTGTATTTAATTCTAGTACTAGTATTTTTAGAAAGGATTGTAATTTTCAAGGCATGGCCTAAGGGGCATTGATACTGGCTATATTTAAAGATAAGACAGATATGTTATCCAACTGTCCTTAGAGATCCCTCTGGATAAAAATGCAGCAAAAGTGTGTGGTAGCCTCGGTCATACTTATTTACTACTCCTTAGCCTTTTTTCTTCTTCTTTTTATCATACTTGAATTTTCATAGGATTTTTCCCCCCCTGAAGTACTCAGAAAAAAATAAATTAATGCACCAGCTTCCAACTGGCTTCCATTTCTGTGTGTAGAGTACTTCCTTTCATCTCCCATTCCAAACAGATCAGGTTTTGCTTTGTGTCCATCCACTGTCACTTCACTGCAATCAGCTGGATAATAAGGGTGGGTGGGAGAACGACAGAGTATCCTCAAATTTTGCAGCACGGGAAGGAACAGAACCATGTGTGTTTCTGCACCAGCTCACAAAACCAGCCATTAATGAACCTCAAATCAATTACTAAAACAAACATACGGAGAGACAGCAGATCACCTACATCATCTATTTCAGGGGAAGGCAGAAATTTAAAGCATTATGGACTGTCAAGTATATTTATACTGCACTCTGGGCAACAGTCAAAGGGTCCTCAGCTAAAGTGTCATCATTGCAACACAATTGTTCATTTCACTGAATTCTCTTAAGACACTTAAAAACCATCACTGTGAAGAAAATCTATAAACAACAAATTATGCCCAAAGAAATAAATTTTTTTTCTTTAATATGAAGAAGTGACGTTCCTCTCATCGTGACATCTGTTAAATGTTTGGCTTTCAACTGCCACATTTTTTAACTGTAAAATTGCATTCCTTTTCTCTCCAAACATCTACTAATCTGACAAAAGTTTCTTCACTAGAAAGGGATGGTTGGAAAATACAAAGCTGAGACTAAAGAAAAAAAATAATTCAAGATGTGTTACTCCAGAGTTTGATCAGTGTATTAAATAATTAAAAGGATATTGGGCATTTTGCTTTCATTATTTTTCACGTGCCAAAAGACTGGTTAAGTCTAATCTTTATTCAGTATGTGAATTAGCCCTTGTTTATTTGCTACATGGTAGAAAAAATATGAAGTCTACAGACTTTTCAGTTGATTAAAAGTACAGTCACAAAGCCCTATCTCACCTTCCACATACTCTTTCTTATTTTCTTAAGTCACATACTCTTTCTTATTTTCTTGAGTTGAACTTGCTGATAAAATTGTTACATTTAATTTGAATCTTCAATCATGAAATCAAGATCTTTAGAAATCCCAACTTTTAACAAGTATCAACAACATTTCCACCTGTTTCAGTGAAAAGCTTTTTGCAAGCCACATTTAGCTGGAAATAAGTCCAACTGTCAGAAACTGGATTAGAAACACTTCAGAGAAGGCTGATTTTTCACTTGATATCTGCTAGAGCTTGTGATTCCTGATCCAATAAATTAGAACAAAAGCATTCAAGCCATTAGAACTGGCTATACTTTTAATTGTCAACCAATTGGCTGCTACAGGGCTCTTTCATCAAGTGTTATGCCTGAAGAAAGCTTTCAGAAATAACAACTGTTTTAGGAAGTATGCAGCCCTCATTGCAGCACTGGAAATAGAAGGAAAAAGAAAGGAACTGGAACCATAAGAACAGATCTCTGTTGAAAAATGAGTATCAGTAACTAAACCAACAATGTAGCCACCCCTTCTTGTAGACAGAGGAAAAGAAACATCTTTGCAGTATTTAGATTGTCTTCAAATTTTCATAATTTCCTAAGGCCATGCTTGCAGCAGAGCTAACTTACATTGCTGGATAAGGCTGCACGGGTTTGGAAGAATGCTAACTTTTTAAAAAGAGAAGAAGCAAAATATGATAGCTTTGTGTGCAGTCAACAATAAACTATACAAAAATAGCATCTCTCACTGCTTCCTTGGAGAGAGACAGAGAAATCTTTAAAAAAGCTGAACCACACACTAGGAAACTGATATGACTGGTTTCTCTGTTAAACATTTAATTTTGTTCTGTTGGAGTTTTTTCTGGTCTTTTTTTTATATTAAATAACTGTCAGAGTAAGAGACAAGTAAGTGTTTCTTTATTTGTAGCACTTTTTCCCTTTTAAAACAAATTCTCCTAAGGCATAAAACAGCACACAAATGAAGGTTCACAATGATTCATATGTACTGAACAGCATTCCCCAGAGGGTGACCAAGGACATTCCAGTGTTTTCATATCCATCTTCTGCTGTTCAGGCATTATTCACTGTTCTCCTTTTCATGTGTAATGTACCAGTTACAAGACAGTTGAGTAGGCTGAGACAGACATGTAAAATCTACCTACACTGCACTCCCTATGACCTCAACCTGGCTCAGTATTGGACAGAAGGTTGGTCAAACTCACACACCCACATAGTCCTTGACTGCCCCTCAGCACTGAGCAGTGATTAAAGGACTATGTGAGGTTATCAATCTTTTCTCTTCGAGGCAGAAAAGAGGAATTGGTTTCTATATTTAGGTGGAAAATAAAACCCAGAAACCGAAGGAGGCACTGCACAGAAGCAGTCCTTTACTTGCTGTTGTAACTTCTTGCCACTGGGCAGATTTGAAGCTTTTACAATACATCACATCACAGCAGGTATTGCTTCTGCCTCCAAAGGAGTGTATCTCTCCCTTGTGAAAATATTCTTCAGCTTTGGATTCTAGATTGAATATTAATGTCTACAGACCATTCAAAACTTCAGAAGCAGAAGTTTGTTAAAAGCAACCACTAAGATCTTGAGATTAAAAAATATTTACATCCTTGTTAAATGACTTATGTCAATATCATGAATTGAATATGTAAAACTGTTAACTTACACATTTAGATATAATACTATGCCAAAAAGAAAATTACATCTCAACCTTAACATCTGCATTAGGGAATAATTTCATATGATTGGATTAATAACTGTCACTTACTTCATTTCACAAGGCAACAAAGTGTAAATCAATACTAAAACACCAGATAGTGCAAGAAAGAGCATTTTCCGCTACTTTTATTTCAAAACTACTACTCAGTTACCATTGGGTCATGTCAGTACCACACCCAGTATTGTATGAAGCAACTATATAAATCATCTTCTATATTAACCTTTAAACGTAATATGTCAAGTTAATAACTACTCATTAGAACCTTGCACGGAAAGGCACAACATCATAAAATTGTTGTTCTCATGAAACAGTGCCACATTTTTACTACCTGTTTATCAGACATAAAACTGTTGTTCTCATGAAACAATGCCACATTTTTACTACCTGTTTATCAGCCTTCTAATTGTCACTGTATAGTAACAGCCATTACAAAGATACCAGGTATCAGTAGTAATTTATCAGATAAATCACCCTCTTTGTATATACAGCTTTCTGATCATGTTGAATAGCTTTCACAAACATTAAATGAGTGATTACTCTTAAGTCTCCACATACGATCCCTAAAGGAATACCCCAGACGTGTTAGTTCTTCAAATGAATTTTCAAATAACAAAGTCTTTGCATATTATCTTCAGTGCTGTCTTGGTAGAAGTAAGGGTCACAAAGCCTTTCTGAGACCACATGACTTTCAAGGGCTGACCAACATTTCATTTTTTCAAATGCATGGGTTATAGAAACAGCAGCTGTGTTTGTTCTAACCTAATTTAATACCATATTTCATATGGGACAAGCAATGAACCCAATGAACTACTTTTCAAGGGTTGAAGATCAAAGCTTCTATACTCAGACAAGCTTAAAAGCAACCTGCTCTGATTACTGCACTTTCACATATTTCATGGAGCTTTCCCAACTGCTTTCAGTTCACTTTACCCTATTTGGTCACCACAGAAAGAAACATTAGAAATCCTCATCAGAGCAATAAAATAAGTCTGTACTAACTACCCCATTGGTACTCACTCATGCAGAGTTTTTACAGAAGTGTACCTCAGACTGTCTGCTGGATCAAGGGAGTCAGAGAACATGGTACCTTACAGTAACCATCACAAGTATGGAAAAAAAGCACTAAATGGATATAAGGTCACCTTTCTGGATTAAAGTTGTTGAGAAAATTTGTGATTAGGCAATACTGACGGCCATAAATTCCAGTGGAACAGCCATTGTGCCCCTGCACCATTTCAAACTGGACTGCGCTCAGCCAGTCCCCAATCTTTTAATTTGCCCCTTTCTCACCATAACCTCTGCAGGGTCATATATCCAACTGCTGCTACCTCATTTACCATTGGAAGACAGGGCATATCCCTCTTTCAGTTTAACTTACTCACTGAATTCTTACTTTCAGTTTTCTATTAATTGCATTGACTAGCACCCCTTAAATAGAGAAAACTGTGGTCTCTATGTGCTTTTTGTTGATCACTTCAAATGACTTACAACAGCTTGACTGACTCACACTGAGTAACTCCATTAACAATCATCATTAACACCAATGGATACTTATTATTATGTTGTCCAAACTCTATTTACCTGTAAGATTCTGTACAAAGAAATTTTCATGAAGAGAGAAATTTTAATAAAGCCATATTATAAATTCTTCATCTCCTAGAATACCTTTGGAACTAATGAAATGCTCAAACAGATCAAGTAGTTTGTCTCACCAAAATGATCACTCAAACAGAAAATATAATGGAGTCTATGAAAAATGAGTCAATTACAGTAGAAGTTCACATCCACAAACATGCCTGGATTCACTGCCGTGCCTACTGTTACAACCAAACAATCTTTAACACAGACACACACACACAAAAAAAAGGAAAGCAAATGCTATTTGAGTCCTAAATTAAGCATTTGCTAAATAAGTTTGATAATCTGGAATCAAATCCATACGGATATATGCACCACTTAACTTGAAAATGGTAACTCTGATTTTGAATTAAGTTTTTAAAAATTCATAGCTGGCAGTGCTACACAGGAAAATTAAGTCAAAGGTTTTATTAAACCTGAAATATTTTGTTTGTCTAAAGCTAACTGGCTTTCTGAAGGTAGATGTTTTCTTTTAACAGAGTTCTTCCTTACTGCTTATTTTATTTTCATGTCAATAGCAATTGCAATTCTACTTGCAAACTGCCTAAAACAAAGGGGGTTTGTTTGACTGGCATTATGAGGCAGCTTATACAATTTGGGTGTATATAACATAAAAAGTAGTAAAGAGTGATTTGCCAGGCTACTTTATTCCATGCTTCCAAAGAAACATCATGAAATTTCACATCAAACCTCATGAGATCAAGTGCAACCATGCAATGCCTTCATATAATGCATGGAGAATGCGTTGAAGGGGTTTGGCCTCTGTTTTTCACAGCTAAATGTTACAGCTTTCACCAGGGAAAAAAAATAAATCCCACCTAAACAACTACTAAAAGGCACAAAATACTCTTTCCAATGAACTTCAGGATCCAACTTCAGTGAGTTTACATGGAAGATAGCACAGAAACCACACTTTGTTTGAACCATTAAAAAATGGATACTCAATGTTACTGTGACATATTTTATCATTTAGTAGTGTTAGTTCATCTGTTGGGGATTTCTACCTTAAGTAATGTAAAGGTACTTAAATCAGTATTATATGAGCTGTCCAATGCTAACAGAGCTCCATCAACATGGTATTCTGAGAATAATAGTAGCCAACATAATGTTCTGCCATGGCTAAGCATGTCTATGACTCTTTGGGGGAAAATCAACACATGAGAGTGTATTTTCCGCAGTTGAAACTAGGCTGTATGAGAGTCCCTAAATGCCCAAATCCATCTTCACTGCAATAAATAGCTCTGGTTACTCCATTCTTGTAAAAGAATTCAGGCTAACCTACTGGGAGGCCAGAGCAGCCACACTATAAGCAAAGAAAAATCAGATTGGCAGCACAAAGTGACTCAATTACCAGTGGCTTTGTCAGCAGCAGTTAAAGTCAATTTGAATTTCAGCGTTTTGCAGAATAATTAACTAATCCAGAGGACTGCAATATCAAAGAAGTTGCAAGAACTAACTAATTCTATGCTTACAGCATTGTTGAATTCAAGTTAGAGATTTGTGTGAAAACAGAAGTAGCCAGAGTGCAGTGAAGACCAGCTGTAAAAGACAAGCATTGGCGATGCCAACATATTTACATGACAACAGCTCATGTAAAAGGTAAATGGTTTTAACTCTTACCTATCAGACCTTTTTCAAGAGTAAAGGATTTGTGCGTGAACATGCACTCAAATGCCACAATATGGAAAACTTTGTTCACTGTGTTGTGGGTCCCAACGATTCGAATATACCTATGGGGAAAGAAAAAGGCAAACAGCACATGTTAAACATGACAAACTTCTATGCACTAAAATAAAACGGATTCAGTTGGACTGTATTATGCAGACCCAAAAGAACTGAGTGTTTACAAAAAAACGGAGTAAAAAAAGTATAAATTTCACAGCAAGTTCGTATCTAGCCAGGGTGCTGGTTCCAGTACCATTTATGAAGAAAAAATAGAAACTTTTAAAGAGATGCAAAATCTGTTAAAAACCTTTCCAAATGAATTTGCGAAGAAAAGCAGTATGAAGGACCTTCTGTTTCATAAAAGGTCTGTTAGTGCAAATGTGTGCTCATGGAGGCTTTAAAAATAACAGTAATAATCCTTTTACCAACAAATTTTCAGCACAATGACAGATTTCATACAGCCAGGACAAATAAAAAAAAAAAAAAAAAATCAGTGAGGCTTTTCTTCAGAAACCAAAAGTTAATTCCATTTTAGTATGACTGTTTCTAATTCTACCACTGCATGTACAGGATAACAATCTTTTTGCGGGTGTATTTCTTAATCAATAATGAAGAAAAAAAAATGTCTAAACATTCAAATGACACAAAACAAAGCGAGCTCTGGGTTTCACTCCTGGTTGTATAACTTACGCTTTCTACACTCTTAATTGCAAATCAAATAGAGCTGCTCTTGAACAGTGTGACCTGTTCACCTGCTCTATTACCCTGGAGGCTTCACCTTCCATAAATAACCATTAACCTTGACTCAGTCTGATTCTGCATTTTCTGAAGAGATCCAACAGTTCTTACCATAAATTCTGAAAAAATCTAAAAGGAATACTGCACACCACCTCAATCCATGTGGAGAAAGCAATGTAGAAGACTACCTAAACTAAATACCATTACCCCACAAAATGTGTTACCCAGACTGATGAAATTAATTAATTTCAATTAAGAAGTATAAGAATGTATGAATCTTAAGCAATAGCCCTGGTCTGTGGTATAAAACATCCTTTCATTTACACATTGCAATTTTATTTCCAACATAATAGCCATTCACCAACAGCATCATTTTGATTTGTTCTGCATCATATCAAGTTGGAAAGCTACACAACTCTCAGTCCTGCGATTTTTTAAAAACAATAAAAACACCCTCAGTTGTTTATTGTACTAATACTCAAATTCCTCCTATACTTCAAGACTTGAACGCATTATGAAAGAACTCTTCTAAGCATGCATCAACGAGTTACTACTGATATTAGTCTTCACTATACACAGAAGAAAATCTAAAAAGTTAAAAAATCCACCTATTGCACACAAATGATTACAAGAGACAACTAAGTTACCTGAATACTCTAACAATACTAAAATTGCTAGTTTTTGATTCCTGCTCCTTTTAGCTTTCATTAAGTTCTTCATTTTGAAAAACCCAACTATTATCTATTTTGATTAAAATTACAAAACTGATACATAGTATGCTCAAGCTTTCATGCAAAACTCTTATTATGACTTATAATAAAAAGGAATTATATGCCATTTCCTAATATTAACTCACAGATCAATTAATTATCACAGTAGAAAATTTCCTGAAAGTTAATCTTTGTAGATAAAGTTGTAAAACTAGAGAAAATATTTATTGTTCATAAAGAAGGTGAATCTGTTTTAAAACTAAACAGAACTCATCCCTCTCTATGTAACTGACAGAAGTGCCTGCCAAAAGCATCATAGCAATCTTGGTTGACAGTAGGAGAAACAGCAGTTCCTTCCCCAGACTTGCCCATGTGAACCAATCAGTTGCTGCAGGTGGACAGGTGAAATACTCTGGGATTCACATCAGGAAGGCAAAACTGTGTAAGTCTCACTTTTTCTTAACATGCCAAGGACAACTTGCAGTGCTTTTGCAAGTGGCACACAGGTACAGCCCTAGTGAAAGCCCAGCAGTAAGAAGAGCTCAAGGCTTCTACTCACAAAG
The DNA here is from genome assembly GCF_000695815.1 of Acanthisitta chloris. Taxonomy (NCBI): domain Eukaryota; kingdom Metazoa; phylum Chordata; class Aves; order Passeriformes; family Acanthisittidae; genus Acanthisitta; species Acanthisitta chloris. The sequence continues at coordinate 15,566 of NW_008682190.1, forward strand.
CTGACTTGCAAAACTGACACTGAAGGTCCACTGAAAAGATTATAATCAAGCCGTTCAGGGGACTAACAGCTCTTCAGAGAAAGTTAACCTGAAATTTGAAAGAATCTCCGTTTTAGCAGGTTTGTAGACATCTTCCACTACGAGTATGTCTCCTTGAAGTGACACGCACAGATGTACTTGGTCCAGTCTTTTCAGTTCAGTTCAGTTTTTTGTCAGTTCATGAGCACAGTATGAACCCTAAACACACAGGTAGTGTCTGGGACCCAATGACAGTAACTGTTCTCTCCAACCTCAGCTAAACACAGGAACAATCTCAGAATATTTTTAAGTGCATACAGAGGCCGGCTCACCACAGAGATTCCCTTGTTTCTCTCAGGCAAGGAAGGTATTGACAGAGTTGTGCTGCTTGGACAAAACACACTCCAGGCTAACCAACAGAGCATTACTAATGGAAATATTTTTTGACATCCTTCAGTTACGCTTCCTTGCTTTAAAGAGTTTAGAGAATAAACAAAGTAAAAATATTAACAGGAACACAAGAAACTGCTTCATAAATAACTTTGAAAGATAATTTACTTAGATTTTTTTGTGTTATGAAACTGTAACACTAGAGCAAAGTTCTTGTTTGCTTTTTTCAGTGAAATTAGAAATGGTTGAAATTCCTGTCAGCAACAAAGTAGACTTATACCAACAAAGTTATCTATGAATCTTTGTGTGATTGCAGAGTGAAAGAATCACACTCCAATGGCTAGACTAGCTCCACTGTCAGTAGACTTTAGACTCAACTGATAGATGGGGGAGAAGACAGAAAAAAACCCTGAATCACTCTTAAAAGAGAAAACCTTGATCAGTTTGTGGCATTACAAAGTACTCCCCTGGCAGGTGAACAGGAATGCAGCATGCGAATCTTGCCCCTTTAGAAGACTTTTTTTTTGTTTTCTGGCCCTGTTTGAGAGTAACGGGTACTGATAGCATGTAAGTGCTGTAAGAGTTTTGTCCATGTGTCACAGACTTCTCTAGTCACAGCTAGTCATACAAAACATGGCCCTAAACTTCCCACAACTGCAATACCAGAAAAAATCTAGTTATATTTTGTTTTCCTCCACTAACAAGAAAATTCTTTTCACTAGAAGGAAACAGCATGTTCTACAGGATCTTGGTAAAATTTTAAACTACTAAAATTTGAATGAACTACCTGGGTTGATTAATTAGGCACCCACATGGCAACAACCCTCATCCATCCCCCATGTTTCTCAGAGCAATTCTTCACCTTTACATGAAACTATGACTTGGGTACTCCGCTGTGACTGCAAATATTCACATTTCTGTACAACTAAATTGTGTTTTACTTCTCCTCTTTACATTTGTACAGCTGACACATTTAATTCAGATAACAGCTGCTGCAGAGCATACCACTGATTCAGCTGTGGATACCCTGGAGGACTCCTAATACCAAAGCTCAGCTGCCTGCATCAGAACAGTGCTTAGGACATATGTGTCAAAGCATACAAATATATGTACTCTAGAAGTCATTTTAATCCTTCATTATAATAACACCAGTAAGATACAGACAAACTTGAAAATATATTAAGCACAGATTCCAATCCCTTGAGAATATTGAGAGAGAAGCCTAAATAAAGAGAGGTAATGGAAATTAACTGTATTTTGTACTGATATCCACTCTAAGTTACTATCAAAGCAACCTAAAACAGCAATTGTGAACTCAATGAACTAAATCAAATGCATACAAAATGCACTCTTATGAACTTGGTGTTTCATTTCCCTTCATGGAGCCTTTAGTGTGAGACACCCATGCTAGTCCTACACACTTTATATCTCTTCTAACTGCTTAGAAACCACTAACATTCGCATTCCAATCACTGTCACAAAGATGCATGAGGTACAGCCCAACACACAAGGGCATTAGAAGACATTCTGTTTGTCTTTTAGTGGCAAAGGAAACTGTGCTATTCACCACTATCTAACATTTATTGACAACTCCCTAAAACGTATAATCCTTCAGACTCACACAGCTGAATCAACAGACTCATGACAGGAGGATAGAAAAAACAAGGAGGAAAAATCTATTGCCAGCATTAAAGCATGTGGAAAAACAGTGGACATAAATAAATATATCAAATAAAGAATTATGCCAGGACAAACATGAGAAGCATTTCTATCCTTTGTCAGAAGAGAAGTTTTCCTGCACCTAGACAAGAAAGTCTAATAAAATCTATTTTATACCGAAGGAAATCCCTGCTGCAAATATTGAAAACAACAGTGACAAATCAAATAAAATACTAACAAAAGACAAAATTCATTGAACTCTAGTAGGAAAAGTACATGTAGCACCTGGAAAGTCTGTACAGTAACAAACATTTTCACCTTTGCCACTGATGCAAATACAACCAACAGCGTAGCAGTTTGAAAACACATTTCTCTTTGCAATGTGCTAAAACATGAATCCAGATACTTTATGCTGGGGCATTTGAGGGGCTAAAAATATTGGTGTACAAAACTTACACAAGGCATCTAATTGTTTGTGTACTATACATCAGCAGTATATCAACCAAGCAACCAATGTTTCTCAACATATGCAACCACATTAACACTGATGTTCTTGGGACCACAAGTAACATTTGCACGATGTGATAATAAGTTTTTATATTCTATATGTAAGAATAATGACCTCACAAATGTTTTCATTTTCGTTGCTGGTTTCCAATTTTTATTTTTTAATACAGAAACCCTCAAACTCTGATAGACTTGAATATGAATCTTCACCTTGTATACAGCTCTAGTTCCACTGAATTTCTCAGATCTGAACTTGGCTCGCCTGGTTGTGTTTCAGGTCAGACCTCAGCCCAAAACAGCTCTATTTCCTAGAACAGTTCTGGATATGGGCAGAAATCTACAATTACACCTGATCTCATAATGGACCTCCACCACATGAATACAAAACAAGGTAGGAGCAGATTTTGATGTACTGAAATCAGTATTTAAACCCTATCCCTGATTCAACTTTGCAGCCAAACACAACTTAAATATCACCTTCATTTATCTTTATACCATCCCTGGTGAATACATAAAATAGAACTCTAATAAATTCAATTTTATAGAAAAAAATTTCTTCTTTGAAAGAGGAGAAAGCTCTGTCCCACTGAAAGCCTGGTTTAGCACGAACCGATCACAGGATTTAGAGAGCAGACATGAGCTGGTGCAACATCGGAGCCAGGTTCTTTCCAAAATGCACATCATCTTCAAGTGGGCTCATAGTTTCTCTGAATCACATTATGTCCTGATGTGGTTTTGTGACTTTGAGTCAATTTAGCTTAGGCTTCATTATATAGGTACATTGTATCCTCCACATTTTTAAACATATTCAACAAAACAGATGAAAATACAGGGAAGTTCTGTTCAATGAAATCTGATGTTTTCAATTTTTCCCAGCTTCTCATGTTCCACCATTCTGTGAATTTAGCATGCAAAAATTATTTCATGCTCCAGGGACAATACAGCTGAATATTGTCTAGATCTAGATCAGATTCAGACTATATAGCATATGACAAATAAATACTTGAAAAGTATTAAAACAAAGTGATCTAGAAGAAAGTAGACTAAAAAAATTGGAAGAAAAAAAATCAACCTGCATCAAGGTAGCTGAAAGAAATAAATGGTTTTGACCTATGTTTAAAAAAGCAAAGAATTCTGAAATTCTTCTTATGAAACTGCAGTGAAGACACATACAGAAATTTGTATTTAGCTCTGGCACATCAAAATGTGACAGACAGTAATAAAGAAGGGCAGATTTCTAAAAAGAAGATGAAAGTGATAAAACCAATGGCAATAACTGAAAGGACCCTTTTTACATTAAGATTTGTTTGGATGAATCATTATTAGTCAGAAGTACAGTAACTCCTGCTACTTGAGCACATAAGCAGAAGAGAATAAGCGATGACCTTCAGGGCTCTCAAAAGGGAGTCATAAATGTACAGGAAGAATGAAATGCTAAAATAAGTTTAAAAAAATCCCAAACCAACAAAACAACCAACAAACAATAAACCCAAATCCATAACAGCAAAACAAACAGCCTCCCCCTTCCCAAACAGTGTAACATTTTACTTACTGGAAAATACATCCAAGAATATATGCAAGAAACCCTAGCATTTGTAACACTAAAATTATACTGGAACAGCACGACGCAATACTCAAATGAAATCAGCTAAGTACTGGTAACATAAAAATGACTGAACATATTCTATTCCATTAATATTTTTATGATTTGAAAATTTTTACCTCCTTGTACTTGGAGGTAGTTAGAAATTGATACAAAGTATGGCTGGCTCTATTTCAAATTGGGTACACGATTTTGGAATGCTGAGATGTGGATAATTCATTAAGCTGAGTCTGCCTTATACATTTAAAACATTGATGACATAGCATTTAGTGTTAATATTCAAGTGTGGTTTAGAGCTGAGACAAGAATGGCTTTGGTAACTTGTTCCTTAACTAAAGACATGACCATACAGCTATTAAACCCCTGTACTACCCAGTGATTTACAGATACCAATGCCAACAGTAACTATGCCTCTTACAAGAAACAGCAACTTAAATTTTTCAGCAGCAGGAGCAGTTTGTAGGAGCAAAACCCTTAAGAAAAAATCACAAGTAATGTCCCACTCAAACCAGTCAAATGTCAGTACTGACTGCTTTGGTGTTCCTTTCTAACAAAGTGTGAAACACCTGTTCTGCTCCTGACAACACACAGCTTTGCCAAACTTTTTCACTATGATCATTCTTTAGATGCAATTTAGAAATTATTAATGAAGACTCATATTCACATAAAATACATACCAGGCACTATGAAATGGAAGAGAAGCCTCAATGGAAATTTTAAGACATGTTTCTCTTGTTGGTGAAACAAATGTCTGATGTGAGACAGGTAAGTGAAAGTATCAAGCAATTATCTCTAAATTCCAAGTTTTGTGTTTTATGAGAAAAATCTGACATGATATCAATTAGCAGTATCACCTGCCACACATATATACAATTGCTACTTCCATTAATTGCTGTGTCTAATCTTCATTGCTTATACTTTCCAGCATATTCAAGACCTAACTACTGCAGGTCTGAACTGAGCTGTAAAATACAGGGCAAAAGAAATACTATTTATGGGACTGTTCACTAAACCTGGACAGTGTAGCAGATTCCATCTTGCAAGCTTCATAGATCTAGTTCTTCTTAAATCAAGTTTTGTTTTACTGGAAACAATAGATAGCGTGGTGAAAGAAGATCATAAATTTGAATTACAAGTAGGTCTACATTAAACTGCAGAAACACTCCCACACAGCTCAGCAGCAATGAGATGGCAAAAGAAGGGCAGTGACTACCAGTATCTGCACACAGATAATAAAATCTCCAGAAACTCAGGTTCCTGTAAGAAGAATTATGGTAATTTTAAAGACAAAACATTTAAGACAGACAACTACTTTAACGCAATTATTTATTCCTCTTACTGCTTCCCTTTTTTCCACCTTTTTTGGTGATTTTAGTTGTAGAGTAGAACCACATGTATCACATAATATTTGCTACATTTCTGCTGATTTAATAAGCAATCAGGAGAACTGCTTAATTCAGAACAGCACTTTTCAGCATTGCACCAATTGAACTGATTACAACAGATATTTGCCCACTGAAACACTACCATGAGGCTGCAGTGGTACACTGAGTGCCACAGCTCCAAGAAAATTTTATTATTTTGTCAAAATGGAGTTCTTTCTCTCCTACAACATGAAAATAACTTATGCTTGACATATCTATGACATACACCACTAAAACGTCTGAGCAGGTGATCAGACCTGCAGAAGACAGAAATGCATTTACTGAGCTACTGAACTCACATCTCTCCAACTGGTTCCTTAACCAAAAGAAAATAACCAGTCATGCATTTCCCTTCCTATAGTTAAACATCTAAAAATAACTGACTGTTTAAAATCTAATGCAATAAATTTTTAAATCAATTTGGAGGCAATGGAAGAAGAGAAGAATAAATGGTAACCAGAAAAATAAAGTAAGACTTTTCTTCTAAAGCTTATTTCTTTTAAGTGCAATGGAAAGTAAAGTTCTCACCTGCTCAAAATTTGCTTAACACTGCACTGCACATAGGTTCCTTCTAGGTGATATTTATCCAGTGGGAGATCCCAACCACCTACTCAAAACAGACCCCTGACTCAAACAGAAGGAGGAACTGTGCATGTGGACTAATTAATATGAGAAGTGAGAGATATAACCAGCAAACAGAAGCTTGCATACTAATTAATGAAAAAGTTACGCCATCTGTCACCTATGAATGCTGATGCCTTTGTTTGTGAAAATGTATAACCAGCGTAAAGTTTTGATGATCAAGGAGACACGGCCTTTTGTGGGTTACCACCCAACTCCCTACTCTGCACAAACTGGAATAAAACATAGAAACACCTCATCCTGGTGTGTGAATTGGCACTGCACACCAGGTAACAAGTCTGCACTTGGGACAACAATAGTGCATGTTTGTGTCAGTAACAACAGCAAACCTGCCTTGATCTTTCTATGTTATACCTTTCAAACACTTAATAAGAGATTCCACAGAGCACTGAACGGACATGAAAAAGTCAGTTCTTGCCTGTGAACAAATATTTCTAACAGTTGCAAGATGACTTCTTCTTAGTGAAGTAAGTTCATGGCCACGGAAAAAATCCCTAGAGTAATAACTTCCTTTACTATGAACAGAGAATCTTTTGTTTGGGCACGAAAGAGAGTTTTATCTGGATAACTACTTAAAGACAGAATGCATTAAGCCATCATCCATTTGGCCACCTATGTATTTACAAGTCCCAGAGAGAGGTTTCATCAACTGTTTAAAAAAAGTAACAAACTCAGTAAGTATAAGAATTGCACAGAAAATGCTGAAAGTTGCAAATCAATAGGCTTTGAGCCGAGTTATGACAGAAAAAAGACTTCTTAAATAATGTAAGGATCTATCTAGGATCCTCTAATGTAACAAATTTCATCCTTCTCCATAAACCTTTGCCTTTTTCAGTTCAGATGACATGACAGTACTCAGAAAGCATAAGCCTTCTTTTCTGAGCTTAAAGCTGTCTCCGAGATATTTCCATTACTCATGAAGGTATTGTATTAGACCTCAATTCAGGTAAATCTTGATTTTTTTTCCCCTCTCCTGTTAAATTTGGTACTATGTTCAAAACCACTCACATGTAGCTCTAAAGTTTATTCATATATA
>NW_008682191.1:0-265 GCF_000695815.1 Acanthisitta chloris
CCACTCCACCCCATCCCATTCCCGTGGGTGACAGCCCAGGACTCACCCTCACCCCTCCCGCTGCTCCCACATCCACCTGCCTCGTGCCGGGGACTTGGCAGCTCCTTCATCCAGCGGGAACTTCTTTTATCTCCAAAAAATTCCTCTGCTCCGGGACGGGAGAGCTCGCTCTGCTCCCGGCTGGATCCTCCCTCGGCCGCACAAAGACTCCTTCAGGCAGCGCGGACAGAGCCACCTTTGTTCGTCCCACTCCAACCGGGAATGG
>NW_008682191.1:296-3401 GCF_000695815.1 Acanthisitta chloris
CTCCAGGAATGGGCACAGCGGTGGGAGCTGCGAGACGTGGCGTGGGGACATCGCTGCGTGTCCTGGATTCGCTTCCTACCACCAATCCCAGCAGGATTTTAGCGCAGTTAACCAAGGCAGGAGGAATATCCCGAGGGAATTGTAGTGGGTGGGGTCGGGGGGATCCAAGCCATGCTGAGCCTGTTGGAATCCACATGGCTATTATCCCTCCGGTCTCAGGGATAAGCCAGGCACGGTGGGGGCCAGACCTGCTCCTTTTCCCAGCGTGGGATTCCCGGGAATCTCGGTGGGTGGCCCAGGGTCATCCCCTCCCCCCGCGCTCCACCTCCTGTTTTCCATGACAAAAGAGGATAAATAATCCCTTTGTAGGGAAGGGATGGAGGAGCTGTGATCGGGATGCAGCCAGGACGGCGATGCCCTCCGGGATTCTTCCCGAGATATTCCCAGAATGTCCCGCAGGACTGAAATAAAACACTAGGAATCCACCCAAACCCGAAATCCCACAACATCACCCCAGGGCTGGATGCAAACGCATCCTCTGGATTTCCCTTCCAAACATTCCTTCCAATTCCTGGCTGAGGAGAGAAAACTCAGCCCGGATGGATCTCTGCCTCCCGCGGTTTTTCCAAGGATGAGATCCCGATGTCACCAGCAGCATCGATGGCAGGGAGAGAAAAGACTTCATGGCTTTAACGGCAGGGTAAAAATTTATCAGGATCTTCCCTGTCCATATGGATAACGCTGTCTCCTGCATTTCCCAGCTCTGGCAGCTGTGAGCCCATCCCTGGGCACCTGGAACCCACTGGAAGCAGGATGAGGGTCCTTGACCCCTGGAAAACTCTGGGAGCAGAGTGTGAGTGTGCCAGGAATTCCAGAGTGGGAGAGCAGGAGAGGACCAGCAGCTCCCGAGACATTTGGGACCATGCCAAGAAGGATTTGGTTTAATCCCATGCCAACAGCTGCTCCAGGATCAGCCTCCGTCCCTTTTTCCTGACCTTCCCACACCAGTGTGGTAACTGGAAACTGAGGGATCATTTTTCCAGCCTCATGATCAGCAAATGTTAGATCCCGACGGGGTGGGATGGGATGACTCCAAAGGGATGGAGACACCAGGATTTGGGCAGCATCCCGGGATGGAGAGTTGGGACAAAGCTCAGAAAGTGAAAGTGAGAGGGATAACTGAGCCTGAAGGATTGGGAAACCACCTGGAGCTGTTTTACGGGAATTCAGTCCTTTCCAAGCTCCTATCCCTGACTGGAACCTCTCAGCACTCTCACCCCTAGTCATTTTATCCCTTAAAAACGAGTTCCTTATATCTCTGACCTGATAACTGTGCCCCCATCATTTTATCCCTTAAAAATGAGTTCCTAATATCTCTGACCTGATAACTGTGCCCCCCAAAATGAGCTCCCTAACAACTCTTCCCCCTAACTGATAACTGTGACCCCAAAAAGACACAATCCCTTATAACCATCACCCAACCAAGAGCAAACCCTCATAACTGTGACCCCAAGAACTGTGTTCCCGAAAAAATGTGCTCCCTAAGAACCACGACCCCAAGTCACTGTGATCCCAATGACTGTGACCCCAACTTGTCCTGACCCCAATTCCTTTCCCCCAACTCTACTCATTCCCCCCCAGGGGCACAACCACTGCACCTCCCATTTCCATCAGCCTCTTCTCCATCCTCATCCCTCCTTTTCCCCTCAATCTTTAGCTGTTGCAGATGTTGCTGTGAATGTAGAGATGGTCAAGACACAGGATCTGTGACAACAGCAAAACTTTCATTCCAATTTTCCCACCATTCCTTCTTTGACACTATTTTTCACACACCGTGTTCATTACCTAGTGGTATGTGCTAAGGCTTAATTTATTTTTTATATGTGCTCTCATTAACTCACCCAAAACATCCTCTTCTTATCAACATCTTCATTCCTCTCAAGATATTTCCCTCATTCTCACAGATCCAGACTAATCATCCTCCTTTTACAGTCATTTAGTCCCTAACCATCCAACCTGGAGCTTTTCCCAAGGCACAGAGGGAACAAACCCCAGCCCAGGGAGGTCTCAGGGGTGGCTCAGGGTGAGGAGTCAGGCACAAAACCATTCCCAGGTGATTCCGAGGTGACTTTCCACCCCCAGATTAACGTGTCAGCTCCCAGAGTTATGCCTGGACTGGGGTAGGAATAATGGGATTATCCAGAGCTGGCGCCAGGGTAGGGAAGCTCATTACTGAGCATTAGAGAGGAAATTTGGCTTTCCTAAGTTGTAATAAAAACCTCCAACAACTTCCAGGAGACTCTGAGGTTCATTTGGTTTGGTTTTTTTTTTATTGCACTTTGCTTCCCACTCTCACTCTCCCTGAAGACAAGGAGTGAATTTCCAGCAGCCTGGGATGATATCCAGGTCCTCCAGGAGCTTCCAGGTTGGGGGAAACTGAGGCACAGCAGCCCCAGGGAAGCACATCCAGACCCTCCACACCTTCCAGAGCTCCCAGTTTCCCTGGGAAAAATGGGATGAACTGGTTTTGAGGGACTTTTCCCCCCAAAAACACCCAAGGGCAGTGGGAATCCATCCTGACGGTGGGACTGAGATGAAGTTCTCCCCACAGTGGATAATTCAGGGTGACCTAGTGTCAGTTTTAAGCGGAAAAAGAGAGGATTTTCCCATTTTTTTCCGCACCCTCCCCGAGTTTTCCAGCATGACAAGGACTACACTGCCATCTACAGAACGAGCCCAGTGTGACTGAGCCTGTCCTGGTTTCCCTATTTTCCCACATGAGACCCCACAAATCAACCCATCCCCAGATATTCCCAACCCCTCAGGATGGTTTTGGGGGGAGCAATTTGGGGGGAGGGAGTCAGAACTTTGTAATTCCCACTTCGGGCTGGGAACTGGGGAAACTGAGGCAGAGTTATCCTCTCATCAGGCACTGACAGGTCCCACCTGAGCCTCATCAGCCTCTCAGGGTATTTCAGGCTCTTTTTTTTCCCCTCAGGTTTGGGGGATTAGCTCTGGGAGGGGCAGGATTAGGTCCATAGCAGGATGGAGGAGCACAGTGGAGCTGGGGGGCAGCACGAGGGGGTCCTGCGGTCTGAGGGGGTC
>NW_008682192.1:0-8439 GCF_000695815.1 Acanthisitta chloris
CAACCCTGTTGATTCTATGAGTCTATAAACTTATAAATCAATATAATGGATGCATATAGATATTACATGAGATGCTTTTCTAGTAAAGACAAGACTATTGTTTGAGAGACACCTCTGCTCTTCTCACTTCTCTGCCTCCCCTGTTAGACATTAGCACATGAACCTCAAGCAAACATTACTAATACAGAGGAAAGGGGGAGCAAAGCCTCTACTCAGTGTTTATTTTGGAGATATGATTCATAGATACAGATTAACTAGTAATCAATTTAAACACAACTTTACCACCAGCCCTGAGTTTTACCCTAAACCTCTCAAAAACTCACTCATTCCTCCAGATATCAATAAGACCCAACTGGGTTTTTTTCTGCAGTTTTTACCAGTCAGATGATAAAGAGATGAAATTAGAACCTCCCAAACCATTCTGTGCTTCTCGAACCACTTCAATCTCCATTTTTATCTACTTTTAGATGGAATTTGCTCCTTCTGATCAACAACTTTAGGGAACTCCATTCAAAGCAGCCACTAAGCTCTAACCCCACTCGTGTGACACGAACCAACCAGCAGGAACTTCCACTTGATGTAACACACTGTGACTTGGAGATTGTGCAACACCTTTAGCAAACACTTCCTCATCGAGGCACGGGAATAAAGCTGATCCAGTCGCTCCCTTTTCCTCAGATCCCAACGAGGAGAGCTCCAGGCAGAGACCTCTTGGGACCCAGAGCACGGATCCCACAGCCAGAGCAGCACACCAAGATGTCAAAAATGCTCCTTCTTTCTGCTGTTTTGCTGCATTTTCTCCCACAAGGTACAGCACTTTTTTTGGTTTAGTCCTTTATCAGTGGTTGCTATGAATTTTTAATCATTAACAGGTGGCTAATGCAATAAAAGCCATTGGGGAATGGTGGTGCTGGAGTGAGGGAGGTTTGGGGGTTTCTCTCCATGTTCCAAGTGATGAGCTCTAATTCTTTAGTTAGAGAAGTGTTATCTTGTTTGAAAATTGACCCGAGATTGCCTAAAACCCCAGAATTTGATTAGCCAGGTAAGAAAGTACTTACCCTGCAAGTGAACAGACAATCAATCCAACTGGATATCCAACTGGATATCCAACTTATCACAGCATTTTGGCCATCAAGACTTTTAATTGATCTCAATTCCCTGAACTAACAGATTTACCACCTTATTCTTGTGTGATACTTCAAGTTCTGAGCATTCCTATGACTTGCCCTGACCAGATCACACTTTGTTCCTTTCAATCCATGTCAACAAGGAGCAAGAGTTTTTCAGGGCTTTGCCTGCACAGGCATGGACAGGTTTTATAGACATAATTAGACATGTAATTTGTGTTCAGGGAGGGATCTGTGGTTTCATTATTCACACAGAATAGCTGGAAAGGTGCAGAGTATTTCAGGTGTTTTGGTTCTCTCCTGTCAAACCCGAAACTTCACTGTCGGTGAAATCCTCACTAATGATTTTTCTGGTTTAGGCTCTTAGAAAAGTAGATTATTTATCCCTTATAAGCACTTTTCTAGCTGTTGTCTAAGACCCAAGGAATGTCTTTCCTCCTTAAAGCTCCTGACTCAAGCCAATGCCTGAGGGCAAAGACAATGCACTGATTAAAAACTCCCTCTAAGAAACAATTTGTTCCAAAACAAAACTAACCAGTTTTCCTCGAAATGCTCTTTGTATCAGGCTGCAGGAAAAGGCTAAGCTTAGTCCTGAGTCTCCATTTCAATCTCACCTAGATTTGACCTCTCTGGGCTATAGTTGTACAAAGGGTGTGCACAACAGGAGCAGAGAGAGAAAACTGGAGAGCAGAAATGTGAAGAAATTCTGAAGCCTAAAATGTGCCTGTGATCACTACATAAGGACACACTTGTAGCTCGTGGAGAGGTTGACAAACAATAGATTTGTTTCAGAATAACCATCACTCGTTGCTTAAAATGAAGTAAAAATCATCACTGGGAACTGTAGGAGTAAAGTTACACTTGGTATTTGCTACCAACATGTGCATAGATAGTTACTGAGCCTTGAGGAGTGATCTAAGATCACTCCTTGGTCCTCACTGCCATTACCCATAAAATACAACCCAGTTTGGCCTGCAATCATCCTTGGAAAGGGTTTCATCAAAGAAACCAGTTAGGAAGAATGAATCTGTCTATTTTACCTGGACAATTTGCATGGGGATGTGCCCTGTGTGCCCAAACACAGCACCTGGATGTCTCCCTCCTGTAAAACCTGCCCTGGGGTAGGAAATTCAAGTGGGAGGTGCACTCTGGTTTTGGTTGGGTTTTTTGGGGGGTTTAGGGATTTCTTTGTTGATTTTGTTCAAATACAGCCTCTTGTGCTGCTTCTGAGCCCTCAACAATTCACCAGGTCAGGTCAAATGCCCTTTTGTAGGAGCTTAAAGAGCTCAGGGAGCATCTAAAACCTCCTGTTGCCTTGCTGGCAACCAACACATCCCTTACACTTCCCTCTTCTCCCAAATGTTGCACACCAGCCACTTCTTAACTCCCAATGTTCAATTCCACATGTGCTGCCACCCCTACAAGCCATGCCACAAATCAACTTGGATCAGGATTTACTCAGGAGCAGAAAACAGAAGGAAACATTTTTGATCAGCTCTGTAGCTCCTCATCGAGTCCTTTCCAGCCACTGCTGTCATATGCTGCCTTACAAAAGCAGTAAAAAGGGTTATGGGACTTAAGGATTCCTTATCACCTTCAAGATTTTCCTACTTTACTGCCCATTTCCCATTCTTTCACCTGCCCTTCCTCAAATCCCTCCTCTAATCCTTCTGCTGTCACAACTTGGCACCTCCCTCAAGCCAATTCAAGAGGTGAAAGTGTTTCTACAAAGTTCTGTCGTCATTAAACACGGGACAAAAGCAGCTGGAAAGGTTTTGAAAGGAGAAATCCAGGCTTGTTCCAAACCTCTGCATTGAATAAGTTAATTTGCTTATCTACACTCAGTCTGGACTTGTCTCTCAGGTGCTAAGAGCTGGAGCTCACCCATCCCACAGACCTGTATCAATTCACTCACAGCAGCTGCAAAACACCAAGGCAAAGGCTGAACTGGCATGTTGGGACCTGAACTGCTCAGAGCTGGGGAAAACAACCCAAAGGGAGGTCTAGAAAAACATTAGGACACCTGGAAATAACCAGGTTGGTCAACTGCTCTGAAATCCAGGCTGGAATGAACCTCTCGTGGTGGTCATGAGATGGAGGTGACCTCAAGGAAGCACCTGAGGCATGAGTGGTGCAACAGCCCAAAGGAATCAGCCTTGACAGCCATGAAATGTGATGTTTCAGAAGTTCATACTGTGTTTTCACAGATCTTTGTTTCTCCCTAGGGAGCATGAACCATGAGTTACCTGGAGTTGAGCAATACGAAGTAGTTTACCCACAAAAGTTTCACACAGTGCACAGAAGAAGTGTGGGAAGCAACACAGAGGTATGAAAAGAGATGGTTTTGGTGTTTTCCTGGGAGATGAGGAAGGGTTTGTGGAGTTGGCATCCCATGGTTTTTTAATTCTCTTGAATTTGGAGCCAAATATTTGCTCCTCCAAAAGAAAATGAAGGAGAAAACACAGAAAAGTGATCTCATGCCTAATGAAGAGTTGTGAGGTGTGAAGTCCCTGCATATCATCAGTGGCTCCTCTGGACTTAGAGCTCTGCAGAGATGGAGACTTTGATGCCATTCATAGTTTTAATAACCCATGGTCACCTTAATTTGAAGTCAATGAAATCAAACACTCAAAATCAAGCACAGCCTTAGGCACTTTGAAGGGTGTTAGGAAAGGGTTTGAACCTAAGCATCACTTGAGCACTTTCCTAAGTGCTTATGATGGGAGAAATGAATCTACACAGTCAATTTTGTTCCTCTAATTAAAAAATACGAACCTGAGTGACCTCCTGCTTATCCTGTGTCTGCCAGAACACTTAGTTTTGGTGGGAAGAGGAGGAAAAGAGCACAGTTGGCAGTTCAGTACCAGCCATTAGTGAGGTTGGAGCAGGCCAAATTCTAACACTTAAATCTGTTTACAGACCAAATATGATGACACACTGAAGTATGGAATCAAAGCCAATGGAGAGGAAGTCGTACTGCAGCTAAGGAAAAATAAGTAGGTTCAGTTCAACTGTTTCCTGGAGTGTTGTTATTCCTCTCTGTGAGTGGTTTTAAGGTGTTCAGGGTACAAAGGAACAGGATTTAAGCCACTGTAAGCCAGAGGTAATTTGGTAAATCCAACTTTCCCATGCCAATGGAAGAAAAAGGGGGAGAAGCATCATGGCACTGTTCTGGTGCTGTGAAATAAGACATAAGACATTGCCATGAGAGAGTGACTTGCTCATTATTGCTACCTCTGCTCTCCCATTTGTTCCCTAAATGGCTCAAGCCACCAAATGTTCAATGGTTTTGTATTATTTCACAGGTTTTCTGTGCCCATGAACAGTCTGTGGGTTATAGACTTGGAGCAGGTAGTGCCAGGACAAGGGGGAATGGGTTTAAACTGACAGAGAGGAGGTTTAGATGGGATATGGGAAAGGAATTCCTCCCTGTGAGGTGCTGAGGCTCTGGCACAGATTTCCCAGAGCAGCTGTGGCTGCTCCATCCCTGGGAGTGTTCCAGGTCAAGTTGGATGGGGCTTGGAGCAGCCTGGGCTAGAGGAAGGTGTCCCTGCCCATGGCAGGGGGTGGAACAAGATGAACTTTAAGACCCTTCCAACCCAACTCCATGATTCTGTAACAAACTTGATGATCTTGGAGACCTTAAAGCCTTGAGCAACCTGCTCTGGTGGGAAGTGTCCCTGCCCAGGGCAGGGGGTTGGGGCTAAATGACCTCTAAGAGGGAGAGGGACAGAGAGGAGAGAGGAGCAGAGAGCTTTGCTGCAGAACAAAACACACAAGGAGAAGCCCCAGACTGTACAGAACCACCCCCCAAAAAAAATAAAACCAGCTGTGATTTTGTGTCTCCACCAGAAGCTTTAACACAGCCTCAGACAATGTGCCTTAATAGCTACTTTTCCAAAGGCTGTGTAAATACAATAGTACTATAATCATCTGCTGTTAAATAGAGACTGTAATTAACTGCTTGCCCCTGGTTTAATCTAATCTAAATATTTGGAGTGGGGGGAGGGAAATGATTTTGTACCAAATCCCATTCCTTAAAGAGAAAAGGGATTGGGGAAGTGGCCCAGACAGCACTGACTGCAAACTTGCCTCGCTGTTGGTTTAGTAAGATGCCAAAAAGGCCAAAAAAAGAGATCAATATGTAATTATACATTTGCATTCAGATCGTCTAGGAGATTAGTTTATGCCACTGGAATAAGTAGACTTTAATTGCTTTCTACTTTTAGAAATGTCCCTTTGTTTGAGTAAGGATTAGGAGCAGACAGAATTCCCCTCCCTGCAGCTTTGCTTCCCGAGGTTTTTTCCAGCCTAATAATAACCTGAGTAATTGTTTGAATTCCCTACATACTTGGGGTGTTATGCAATCACCTCCTTTTGATGGGACTATCGTTTCTATGGGATAATAACTGTGTTGGCTCTTTGCAGGGACCTGTTGGCTACAGATTACACAGAGACACTTTATACTGAGGACGGACAACAAGTAACAACAACTCCTGAGACCACGGTAAGACAGGAAGGTTTGTTTCCCTCATCCTTGCAATTCTGAGGTCCAATGAGATTCATAGTAAGTGAAATAACAGGGGATAGAAGATAGAAAGAAAAGAGTTTGGGTAGACAGGGAGCTGAGCAGGAGCCAGCAGTGTGCTCAGGGGGCCAAGAAGGCCAATGGCATCCTGGGCTGGAGCAGGGACAGTGTGGTCAGCAGGACCAGGAGGGGATTCTGCCCCTGCTGAGGCCACACCTTGAATCCTTTGCTCAGCTCTGGGCCCCTCAGCTCAGGAGGGACATTGAGGGGCTGGAGCAGGTCCAGAGAAGAGCAACGAGGGTGGTGAAGGGACTGGAGCACAAGTGCCATGAGGAGAGGCTGAGGGAGCTGGGGGTGTTCAGCCTGGAGAAGAGGAGGCTCAGGGGAGACCTCATCACCCTCTGCAACTCCCTGACAGGAGGTTGGAGTCAGGTGGGGGTTGGTCTCTTCTCCCAGGCAACCAGCAGCAGGACAAGAGGGCACAGACTCAAGCTCTGCCAGGGGAGGGTTAGGTTGGATCTTAGGAACAGATTTTTTATGGAGAGAGTGATCAGACATTGGAATGTGCTGCCCAGGGAGGTGGTGGATTCACCATCCCTGGAGGGTTTCAAGCTGAGACTGGATGTGGCACTTAGTGCCATGGTCTAGTAACCACAGTAGGGTTGGACTGGATGATCTTGGAGGTCTTTTCCAACCCAGCTGATACTATGATTCTACAATAATATGATTTTAAATCAAGGTTACAAACCTGTAGTTTAGAATGACTCTGAAGGGACAAGGACAGAACCCATGACTCAGACAGAGCTGCACTGATTTGTACCTGCTGAGAAGCAGCTCCACAGTTTAACTTCCAGGAACACATCATTTCTTACCTTAGCAGCTGAGGAACAGTTTGTGAGTCAAGTTCCTCCCAGTTGGCAGGACAGGGAGTGGAGCCAGAGCCATCCAATGCTTTCATCGTCCTGACTTTGCTCCCTGTGCACAGGCCCAGGACTGACTTTCCACCCCAAGCCTGGGGTGATCCCAGGTGCTGATAAAGACATTTCCTCCAGGCTCACCCTCCCACCCACACTCCTACAGATGCTCTGCAGGTCAGCCCAGGTGCTCCCTCTGAGCCATGACAAATCAGCTCCAGACACAAAGGGACTCACTGCAGAACTATTTCTTCATTAACTCTGAACTCCTGGGGCTGATCCTCCCCCAAGCTCTCACCTGCAGCTCTTTGTCCCAGCTCATGCTTTAAAACACACACACGTGATTTGGAATACAAAGCCTAATTCTCTTTGCTATGGGAGTCACTAGGAGGAACGGGAGGATCTTGAACAAAATGAATGTGCATAAAGAGTTCTGGGTTGAGTTATTTTGTGGATAAAATGCCATTTCTCATTGTTCCAATGGTTATCACTCCCTGAATGGATTCTGAGAGGAGCAAATAGCACTTGAGCCTGGTTAAAGACAACCTCAAACAGGCTGTGCTGAATAGGGAATTCCTACATTGAGGAGGTTTGATTATGAGCAGAAGGTTTTTTCCTCTTGTATTCTCAAAAAATGGAGCTAAATCCTCCACTTCTCCCCAGTAATTTTCCCCTTCTGGTTGTCTTTTTCCCCTGTAAGAAACTTGGCACATTGTGGTGGAAGGAAGTCGAGTACAAGGTAAGATGAA
This sequence comes from Acanthisitta chloris, assembly GCF_000695815.1. NCBI lineage: Eukaryota > Metazoa > Chordata > Aves > Passeriformes > Acanthisittidae > Acanthisitta > Acanthisitta chloris. The sequence goes on from NW_008682192.1 coordinate 7,319, forward strand.
ACCAAAGTCCATGAGAAAACAGAAGGCACAAGGCAGACAGGTTTGGATACAAGTTCTTAAGAAATCTCTTCAGGAAAATGCTCTGGGCAAAACTTTCCCTCGGTCACTTTGAAGTCCACAGAAGTTTAAACCTTAGACCCTTAAGCCAATTAAGTCATGAAACTGTTTCCCCTAATCATGTCTAATGCAATACATGGATTTTAATCTCATTGGAGTTAACTGTTGGCTTATTGAAGTTTTTCCCTTTATGTCTGGCCATAAGAAAATTACTCAGTATGGACTTTAACTCAGCAGAGCACAGAAATATAGACTTCATTTTGAGCCCATTCTTATCTTCACCTGCTGTTTTGTCTTGGCCAGAGCTCACCATAGTTGGGTTTGTCATGATCAGGAGAACAGCAAACAGGGAAATGTCACCAGCTTCTTTTACTAATTTCCAGAACCTCCTGATGGGACTAGATAATCTCTAAGGTCCATTCCAACCCCTAAAATTCTATGATTCCTCAGACAGTTTGTTGTAATTTGCCTTCTGAAACTCCTGGATCTAGATCAGTTGAGTCCATGGGACAAGGCCCAACCTGACAATGTGTTTTGGTTTTCCAACCAGGATCACTGTTACTATGAAGGTCACATTGAGGATGATGCTGAGTCTATAGCAAGTATCAGTGCTTGCAAAGGGCTGAGGTAAGACAGAACTTTGGGTCCCAAAGGCAGAACGTGATGTTCTCTGAGAAATTTTCCAGTCTAAAATAATAAGGATGTAAGGAAGATGTGTGATCTATTCACGCTGACAAGGAAAGTAGTTTACTACCCAAAAAAAAAAAAAAAAAATAGAGGGAAAGAAAGGAAAAATTTACTCTTAATTCCTTATAATATCACTGAACTGAAATTCACTTTTCAACCACCTCTGTCAGCATAAACCCAAACACTTTAATCTAATTAACTCCTAAACCAGCTCCTTTTTGCCTGTCAGTTGGAGACTTCACTGGCCAAACCTTCCAGTTGACTTAGCAGCATTAATTCCTGCATTAGAACTCCTGAGGAGTGCCTGGATGCTGCCAGACCTTTCCAATGGTCTACATGCTTGGGATAATAAGTGGAACAATGCAAACCTCATGGAG
>NW_008682193.1:0-44429 GCF_000695815.1 Acanthisitta chloris
TTTAATCCTGCCCTGTGGCAGATTCAGTGAGAAAAGCAGCTTGCTATGGCACACACATGGGGACTCTTCTTTCACTGGGTGGTCACTATCACTCAGGCCATGCTCACTGCATCATGGAGTGTGTGAATGCATGAAGAGTCAAGGGTGGCTCAAGAGTGGACTTTAGAAGGAGTTCCTGTGTACATCAAGGCACATACAGCTTGGGCTGGAAGGAGTGAAATAACAGAGCTTCATGTTAATTTTTAAAATCCCATAAAATTAGCCTTCCCTAAATGTTAAAGAGATAAAGAAGATTCTTTTTCTCTAACAACTCTTTTCTTTGCTTCTCTCACCTCAAAAACCGGAGAAATGTGTTTGCTTGGAGATCTTTTATGACTGAATAATTGAGAGGGTGGAAAACTCTCTAGTTATTTTACTTCACTTGGAAGACCTAGAAAAGACAAAAGAAAGTACTGCTTTGAATATTTGGTTTTGTTCTGTTACTGTCCTTCAAGATATGTCCTTCAAGCTTGTGAACAAGCTTTTTGAATTTTTATGGAGAAAACAGAGCATTCAGAAAATAATTTTTTGTACACTTTTGTGAGTGCCAGATAATACCTCTTAGGCAAGGATCCTGGATAATACCAGGAACCTCTTTAACATTAAACCAGTGCCAAATCTGCCCAGTTAAGTGAGAAGTCCAAGAGGTGACCTGAATATGGAGTCTCCATATGTTGTTGGAGATAAGACATTACATGCCAGAAAGCTTCTTCAGTTTGTAGGGTCAGGTCCAATAAAAAAAAGGGACATTGAGAAACAGTTATAGCAAATAAAGGTTGCATGCTATTTAACAGGGTGGGTTGTGAACCACTGGCATGAGAAGCAAGGGACACATCTTTCTGGTCAAAATCAGCTCACCTAAGCTTTCCAAAATATCTATTACACAGTATAAAGCAGGTTATTTTTAAGGAGAAAAGGAATGACCATTGACTTCATGCTGACATCACATTTCACTGCACTGTGGTTGAAGCACATGCTGTGGAAGGTCTGCAAACCAATGTGGAGACTTAACTGCTCATTCATATGTATAAACATAAAGCATTGTGAAGGAACTGGTTGCATCAGTTCTTCTGTCATTTGCAACAATGTAAAGACAATGGACATGAGTGGTCTTCCTACAGATGTAAAGAGGCATAAAAGGTGTGTGGGTTTTCCACTGTCCATTGAAATCAGCCCCAAGGCAACTGATATAGTTTCCTTTGGAGAGATTGTGCTCTGCCCATGCTGTATGGAGAGCGGTATTTCTGCAGGGTCACAGAGGCTCACAGTACCCTTCTCTGTAGCACTGGCTCTCTGTAGTAATTTAATAACTCACATTTATTGCAAAACTACTATTGATATTCCATTAGATTTGGGAGGGGTGAGTTGAGCGCAGCAGCAGCAATGTACATTGTCATGGTTCACAAACTCTTCTGGCACTTGACAAGGGAGAGGAAATTGCATTTTTCCCCACTGCAAAGCAGCTACAGCGATGGAAGGTATGAAATTAGTCAGTCTTAAGATGCATTAATCAAGGAAAGGAACTTGAAGATGCCCTTGAAGAAAGATCGACTGAGAGGCTGGGCCTAGAACCTGTTTTTTGCTGATAGCACATGCTAGAGAGACAGCTCTTGCCAATGGCAAGCAGAGGGGCTAAGTATGAGCAATGGGTGAGAGACAGTTAAATAGACAGTCTGGAGAGACCATGCTATCATGAAAGCAGCTAAGACCAAGAGGATGATGAGGGTTTCAGCACTGGGAGCCGGAGGAAGGGGAAATTTGGAAACAGCAGGTCTAAAGGAATGTTTCCTGATCCACCGGAGGTTTCAGAGTCTTCAGTTGTTCCCAGTGGGAGATGTCCGATGGAAGGGATTCATCAGGCTCTGAAGCTTCTCTGCTCCAATACTGCCAACACTCCAAGGTGTGGCAGGTGGCCGATCTGCACAGCATGTGTTCCCTGGTAGTGTGGATCTGCAGGTGTCAGACTGCTGACAAACCTCCTTCGCACAGGACAATGCTGCATCCTCCTTCCTTGCAAGCACTGCTGTGCTTTCTCCTGGGGCAGCTGTGACACTGAGACACAGAGATGTTCTGCTTACATCACTGGGTTGAAGGAGGAAGAATCAGGAGGCAGAACCTCGTGTCTGCTTCCTCTGGGAAACTGGCTGGAAAATCCTGAGCTGGCCTGAGGTTTAGTACCTCTGGAGTGCTAGGAATGGTGTTGGAAGCACAGGAAGACAGGACAATTGCAAGCCAGCACATAGACAGTCATAATCACTGTCCTCCGTGCACAGCCAGAGAGCTGCTCTTCCCTGTAACGCTGCCTGGATAGAGAGCTAACAAAAGAGCTGGGTTTGGTGCTGAATACACCTTTTTGGGGTTGACAAAGTCTGATTCTATTCATGAAACTTGAGGTGACTTCTTAGCCCTAGCAATATGAAATGGGAGTACAGCTCACCTTGCAGATGGTTGACTAAAATATTAAACAGTGATTCATCATTACTCACTGTCGCATCAGCTCATAAATTTAAAACAACTCCCTTTCCTATCGTTTTTTATTTAAGGAAAAATAAAAGAAATAAAGCTTTATCATGCATAACTATGCTAAACTGATCCTCTGGAGAGGTTGGCTAATAAACGTTTTACTGGATTCTGCCTATTTACATTAGTTGAGGACTGAAGCAATCAGAGGGGAAAGAAAACTTGAATTTCTATGTTAATAGAAAAAAAACCAGCAATGGTGACATCTCTGGCAAAATAAGTGAGTGGAAATGTGAACGCAATACTACCTAGGAGGATGAAAATAATAGCTGAATACTGATTACAGGCCACAGAGAGTAAGAAGGTGCTGTCAAGTTGTTTCTGGGGTCCCCATTAGCTGTAATTAGCCATTGCTCAGGAAACAATTTGTATCCACTGAAATCCTCATTAAAACATTCTTGTAGATTTCTTCCTATAAACTAGGCAAGCCTCTGTGTCCTGGGCTGGGCACCCACTGCCTCTAGGCATTAGCATTACATGGCCCTTATTTTCTTATCTGCATAGAATCATAGAATCGTCAAGGCTGGAAGAGACCTTTAAGATCATTCAGTCCAACTGTAAACCCAGCACTACCACTGTAACTCCTAAACCACTAAGCATATGACCCAGTGTAAACATCTCTTAAACACCTCCATGGATGGTGATTTAACCACCTCCCTAAGCAACCTATTCCAGTGCCTAAACACCTTAACAGTGAATTTTTTTTTCTATTGTCTAATCTGAATTTCCTCTGTCTCATTTTAAGGCCATTTCCTCTAATCCTGGCATATGCCAGGCTGCTTAATTTGACATCCCTTGAAAGCAGAATAAGGCTCCCCTCCACTGATTTTAGCTGCTACTGAGAGCTGTAATAGTTGCATTTGCCCTGGATACAAGCCACCCCCCAAACACAGCCATGGCATATGGTATGGAATATTCCTTTGGTCAGTTTGTGTCACCTGTCCCAACTGTGTCTCCTCCCAATTTCCCATGCACCCCCAACTTCCTTGCCCGTGTGGCAGTACAAATAATAGAAGAGGCCTTGGCTCTGTGTAAGCTCTGCTCAGCAGCAGCAAAAACATCTCTGCATTATCAACCCTGTGCTCTGCACAAATCCTAAACATAGCCCCATACTAGCCACTGTGAAGGAAATTAACTCTACTTCAGCCCAAACCTGCACAGCAGGTCAGAAAGAATGTCACTTATCAGTATTTGTGCTGGCTGGGACCCATCCAGTGGTCTCCTATGATTGAACCAGTGCACACAAAACTTTGTGAGCCTGCCTGATAAAAAAAAATTGTGGAGGGACGTCCAAGAGGATGAAGCCAGGCTCTTCTGTGCTTCTTGGTGCTGTTGAGCAATAAGACAAGAAGCAACAGGCAGAAAGTGATGCAGAGGAAGTTTCACCTGAATATGAGGAAGAACTTCTTTACTGTGCAGGTGACTGAGCACTGGAACAGGTTACCTGGAGAAGTTGTGGATTCTCCCTCACTTGAGATATTCAAGAACTGTCTGAATGCAATCCTGTGCAATGTGCTCTAGGATGACCATGTTTGAGCAGGGAGGTTGGACCAGATGACCCACTGTGATACCTCCCAACCTGACCTATTCTGTGATTCTGCGATTTGCAACATCTCTGCTGACTAATACAAAAAATCACTGATTTTGCTGTCTTGTCTCCTCAGCCTCCAGTGGTTGTAGCACTTGCTTTTCAATGTCAAGTGGAATTCAAGTTCCATTTTTAAGGATTATTCTGCTGCTGTGAGTGAAAAGTGGTGGGACCATAAGCATCTCTGGGCTGCAGGAAGTTGTTTGGTCTCTCATTTAGCCAAATAAAAACAGGGAGAGTCAGCCTAAGAAAACAGCATATCATGAGCCCTTTCAGTGGTCAGCAAACACTTCTGAAAAAGAGCATGATAGAGTCTCCATGTTATCCATTATCTCATCCTGTCATTAAGCTCTGCACGCATTCTTCAGCATGGGATAGACATGCCTGGTGCCTTTGCAAGTGTTGGGTGGGCTGGGTCCCCTGGCAGCCCTGGGAGGCAGAATTTGACTCACGCCGCACAGTCCTCTTTGTGTAGCCTGGCCCTTACATTAACCATGATATGTGGGTGTTGGAGAGGGAGAAAAACACCACAGACCTGAGGCTAAGGCTCTCCAGGGCCTCTTTCCTAGCTTTTCAAGCGAAGATGGCCTTTAATATCACCGCTGCCTCTGCCCCCAGCTCCTCTCTGCAAACCATTCCTGTATTGGCCCTGGGGCTTGTTTGGAAGAGGAAGCGTTGCCATGGGCTCCCAGTAAAGCTGCTGTGGTGTTGTGCTCATATCAGCTGCACCTCTCTTGGTGATACCTTTCCCTGGTTTAGGTGCTGTTCATGTGCAAGCTGCCCTGGAGCATTTTGATCATGTAGCCAGGGAGCTTAGGCGCTGAACAGCAGGAGTGCTAGTGCAAGGCTGCCCACTTCTGCCTTGCACCAACATTCATGCTAACCATGCAATGGCAAGGGTAGGAGTTTTAGAGCCATTGTGGATGTTGTCTGAGGGAAAGCTGCCTGGAGAATAGTTTATTTGACACTTGGGTGTTGAGTATGACAGGAAAAGCACATGGTCCTTCCTCGCCTTATGTTCTCTGCCCTTAGACACCATGGCAGGCTGGGAACAGCCAGGATTTATTTTGGTGTGTTAGCCTCTGTTGTCCCAATGAAAGGTGGGTCCTGTTCAACCTTGCTGTCCCTTCAGGGTTCCTGTGAAGATTTCCTGCTCTCTACCATAAAGGGGGCCAAAAATGCTTAAGGAAATGTCAGTTTCCCAGGCAACCACACTTAACAATTTCATCAATTAATCAGGAGGAAGCTAAGGAAGAGAATGGGAAGCAGATGCTCTGAGCAGAACAAGGCTATGAATGATTGATGCCATCTAAGAGACAGGCAGAATTTACTCCAGGAGAGACCTCAGCCTGGGGCTGAGGCAACTTCCTATGCAAGAGTTCATTACTGCAAAATGATGGCAGTGAGCCAGGAATAGCTTCCTAGGTGAATGTCCAGTCCACTATTTAGACAGTTACGAGGCACATTGCAAATTTATAGTCAGAGTGGCTCAGAAAGGCACACAAAGACTCAAGGAGAGATGGAGTAGGAGTTATGTGATAGTTTTCCCTACCATGTGTGGCAGTTCTCCTATTGAGCCTAATAAAAATGGAATTTTGACACTCCCCGGTCAAAGTTATGAGTAGGTGTGATCTCTTCAAGATGTTAATATCCTGCTGCATTTGTGGTCATGATGTGTTATCTAGCCTGTCTGTTGTAGTCCAGGCAGAAGCATCCAATAACCAGTACTGCCTTAATGTACTACCTGCATATGCAAGGCAGCTGAGGGAGAAATTGGATTTCCACTGGGCGTCCATGGTTGGATTAATGGCTGTAGAGGTCTTAACCAAATGTATCAGTGTTCTTGGTCAAGCCCTGCTGAGAACAACAATGACAAGGGGAAGAAATCATGCAGTGATTCTCCAAAATTTAGAAAACCTTGGTTTTTTTCTTGCAACTTGATTAGAATGAAAATGGAAAGGTCTTAAAGAAGAGACAACAAAGTGAAAAATGTCTTGAGATACAAGTTTGTTAGAGTAACTTTGAATCCATTCTTTTTTTCTTTTCTTTTAGAATATCCATTATAATTCTTTTGTTTTTCCCTTCATGGCGTTTTTCTTTATAAGATGCTGATCCTTCCATTTCCCTCCACATTTCTTTTTTCTGGTGAAAGCAACTAACTGGACCAAATGATAAAGACAGCATTGTTAGCATTCCTTCTTCTATATGTTTTATAGATTTTCTCTATATGAATTCATGTGACACTGTATTCTTTCCTTAACACTTTCATTTACGTGAGTGCTGGAACACAGCTTTTGCATAAATCAGCAAGAAAAAAACAAACCATCTCTTGCTATAACCACTTGTTCCTTTTACTGTTGTAATAAATCCTTTCTGGGAACGAGGAGTTCATGTAATTTATCATTGATCCTTGTAATGCACATCGTGGTACTGTATTTCACGTCTGGAGTGCATCTTTCGATTAGAGCAGACATCAGCTTTCTGTTTGTAAAAGCAAATGAAAAGATGGTCTCGATGGCAATATTGAAATGAGTATTAATTGCATTAAAAATCAATAAGTGAAAGAGCAAGGTTCAAATAATCAGAGTTTTCATAAGGAGGAAAGCTAATCAAAAATGTTAGAACCAGATTAAATTTGTTGTCTTTTCTAGGTTGGATCTATTGCCTTTAATGATATCAGCCCTATGATTTTTCTGATGTATTCAAAACCCATTAAATACACCTTGCAGCTTGCATTATGGCTACCTGAGATATAAGACATTTCAGCCTTCAATTTCTTTTAGTTAATTCATTTAAGGCCTTTCCTTTGGTAAGGAGTTTCTCATTAAACAAACAGGGTTAACCAGCTTTTCCAAAGGAAGTAAGACCTTTAGTCCTTCCAAGTGCAATTTTCTGTCAGGTGTCTGGGATGAGCAGGGACATGCATCTTTCTACATGTATCAGGTTGGGCTAGTGGTCCGTGATGGTTCAACATTGCATGTATATCAAGTTCTGTGCCAGGAAGAGCAACAAAATGTCAAGGTGTCAGCCAGGACAATTTTCACGATCGATGCCAGCTGGCAGCCTCACTCTCCCCAGGTGCATCCAAGTGGCCCAGGAAGTCTTCTCTCACCTGCCCCAGGAAGTCTTTTCCAGGTGATGGCTCAAGCTTTCAGCCAAAAAGGGATGGTGTGAGGAGCAAATAAATATGTTTCAGGGATATTCCTTAGACATGAGGTTGGGAAGTTGCTTCCCTGAGTTATGGGCATGGCCCCTTTTACTGAGAGAGCTCAGCACTTCAATTACCTTCCCCTGCCTCTCCTTATAGTCTCCCACCTGGTAAGAGAGTAGAGAGGGAAGTTAGAAGATCACAGACAATGTGATCTCCCTGGACACAAAAAAATGCCATCAGGGAGATCTTCAACCATCTGCTCAGCCATTGTCTAAACCTTGGGTGAGACATAAATTAGGCAAGAGGTCAGTTCCTTCCCTAGCCAATGTGTTGCCCTGGAGTCTGTTCACTTGCCTCTGGGTTGGGTTTGAGTGATAGCCATTCCTAGGATGACTGAGGAAAACATGCTTCCCTGAGTAAAATGACCATCCTGAAGTAAGTCTTACACCAGACTGTGAGAGGCAACTACAGAGGGTCTTCAACCCTCCTTCCTATACTGCCTTGGGTGACAGCCCTTGCTGTTGTGACTCCTAGACACGTAGTAAAAAGGCCTTTATTTCTTTCCAACTCCCTCTCTCTTTCTAGCATCCTGCTAAAGTGCCAAATGCATGACTTCTGTTTCAGTCTGCTGAACTCAGAAATGGTGTGGGATAAGTGGAATTTAATATCAGACCAAGTGAAGGAAGAGCCAGACCACAAAACAAGTTTACACAAACTGTGTTTGATTCTGCTCATAAATAATTTCCAGAAGCCTGACACTGCTTTATTAGTTGGACTGTCCTAATTATAAGCCACACCAGTAGGAGAGTAAGGAGGAGTGATGTGCTCTCTCTTGGGCATGAAGAGCCTTGTGACTGGCTTAGTTTCCATTTAGCAACAAATCTCTGTGCCACAGTTTCAGACCACAGAAGCTGCAAGTCTCTTGTGCACAGGCACAGATTTTAAAGGTCAGCTGTGGTTAACCTGCAGATAGCAGTAACAGAACCAAGTATGTATCCATCTCAATGAACTGCAGAGTTAATTACATGTTCATGGTGAGGGCTTGTCTCATGCTGAAAATGGGTGTCATGAGAATGGGTAACAGATGCACACTGCAGAAAGTTGATGTGCTTTGTTTCACTCTGTGCTGCTTACATGACGATAAGGTTCTCAGATGAAACTCTTATCATCTCAGCATAAGTTTGAAGCCTCTCCTGGACAAACTTGGACTAATCCTGGTAGAACCAAGGTCAGAAACAGATCAGAGGAATGCACCTGTGTGTACACAAACCCACCACTGGTATATCAGGAGTACTGCCAGAAGGCTCCAAAATTGCTGAATTAAACGTCAAGAATCTCTCTGATTTCCTGAGAAAAATGATGTGTCTCTATTTCAGGTTGGATTTTTTTCCCCACTGTTACTCAGTGGGACCTTAAAAATATTGACCAATTTGTTGTGGTCAGACACTAAATGGCTGTTTAAATTAAAGAACAGTGGTACTGGTCAGGTATTTTTTTTAAAATCAGAGGACCTAGCTCTTGAGATACATTAGATGAGCTCACTTCCGAAAAGTCAGGAAAAACAAGTGTGAGAGAGCAATTACAGTGGCTGCACATGACCTACATGGACATGGACTGCCAGCTGGGAAAGCCTTTTGCAGTGGTTCTGCACAGTGCTAATGAGCTGGGCAGCAGTTTGGTTTCCTTCCCCAAAAGACCTGTGCTGGTGCAGGTACAGAAAGGTGCATAGAGATTTCCTTGGTGTTTAAATTTAAAAGATGGGATTGAATTCTAGGCAAACATTTTCACACAGATGACAATGTCCTTGGTCCCTGCCTTGTCCAGGCTTGAAGTGTTTGGAAAGTTGCAGCTCAGATGAGTTGTCTGTTTACCAGAAGGAGGTGGGGCAAAATGATAGATTAAAAATATTCTGACATCTTCAAGACCCTTTCTGCTTTGAAGCAGAATGTGATATTTGGTAGAAGGAAGTCAGCTCAGGGTCAGGCTTTCCTAGCTCTAGCTAGAGTTTGCATTGATCAAAGCTATTGGGGGTTTTGGGGGATTTTTTGAGTCAAAACTTCCTGCTGTGAAATATCAAGCACTGGAACAGTCTGAAAGCAGGTAAGTCCTCTGTTCAGCTCATGTCACAAGTGTCTTTGTGTTTTGGGAGTTGTAAAAAGCATCTTGATTTTGAATATTTTGGGCAGAGCAATTCCAGAGTAAAAGGGGCTAAAGGGACTGTAGGTGGTCATGGACACAAAACTAGTCTCAGAACTGCTATAACTAATTCAAAGGAGGAATTTTCTCCTTCTCTTCTCTGCTGAAGGGAAGTGATGGCTAGGGCAGATACTTCCTCAGTCATAGTCCACAATTTGCGGGAAAAAAAAAAAGAACATTTAATGGATGAGTATCCAGGAGCTAGAGGACTGCTCATCTCCACACCTGGACTGATCTCTGCTGACCTTTCACAACCAGCCAGAGGAACTAACACTTCTGTGGACTAGGCTTCGGGTAGTGAGGAAAACATGGAAAACTGAATGTGTTCTTGTAAGAGATGCGAATGTAGTTGCATCCTCTGGGAACCTGTTTTCCCTACTGTGGGTGAGCCTGCCCTAGCCTGGTGAACTGAGTACCTGCTGATTTGTTGAGCAGGCTGGGAAAGGATCCCAGTGCTCCTGGTGATGTTAGAGGTGATTGTCCATCACTATGTTTGCCTGTGCTTTGCCAATCTTCTAACATATACTTCTAGACTCAGAGAGTTTATGTGATATTCTCTGAGCCATATGGCTGGACAAAGGAGAAAATGCAGAGAACATGAGAAAAAGCAAGATGGGAGAATAAAGCGAAATCACTTAGGTTCTGGCAACAGAGGGCTGCTCTCTTCTTCTACGGAAATGTGTCTGTTTATCTTTTTGTAAATTATCTCCTCTTTCCCAAGGAAAAACCTCCCACTCAGCTGTGCCTTCAGTAAGTTCAGCAGTGGAGTGATGTTGTCTGAGGACAAGATGCTTGTTAGCTGGGCCATTGGTGCTAACAAGAGTCAGGCCAATTTAGGAAAACTGTTAAATACAAGTGCTCTATAATCTTGGCTTTCCTAATCAGAGCTGGATTGTGAGCTCAGTTGTGAGACTATCCACATCTCTGTCTTAGGTCTGACTTCCCAGCTTACAGCAGTACCTGGCCATGGGTCAGGTGAAACAACAGGCAGGGAGTACTCCCAGGATGTGTATACAGAGAAGAGAGTTTAGTTGTGTGGATGTGAGCTCTGCTGTGCTGCTTGCACTGTAAGCCAGACAGGGAACCTTGGCCCGTGTTATTTACCAGCCCAGATAAAGCTACTCAGATTTCAGCCCATGGTCAAGACCTATTGGAGAAGTAATGCCTTTGAGTCACACTATAGAGTCAGCAGAGCATCATCTCCTCTAGTGAGAGATAAGTAGCAGCATTTTCAGCATGCTGCAGGTTTTAGGGAGGGAACTTTGGCAGCTGAGACTTGGAGAACTGTGAGTGCTGGTGCAGAGTCCCATGTGCCATCCTCTGGAGGCCCACCTTGGTATTTGAGTCAGAATGACTCTTATCCTCTTCTTTCCCTTTCTGAGTCACTGCCACAGTCTATTTCTGGCTTGCTTTAGGAAGAGTGGGTTGATGAGAGTGTGATAAAGAGGTCACAGCTGGTACCAAGGGGTACATACCAAAATGTTTTCCATAACTAGATTAGACCATTTAGGCTATACATCATGACACTGTTGTATACACTTCTGGGAAGTATGTTGAGGCAAAAGTCCAGCATTGCCTGGATTCTCTGAGCCCCGAGAGTTGAGATGGGGTTGAGGTTGACACCAGTGTTGTTTTTTCAGGTCCCCTGGTGCCCTGTCTATGAAAATCATCTGCCTGAATAGTCCCAGACCCCAGCCTTAGCTTGGAGAAAACCCAAGGAAGCCCAAAAAGAAGTCATCTATTGCTCTCTTGCCAGAAGATGACTCCAGAAAGAGGGGCCTGACTACTGTTAGGTCACTCCCAGAGAGGAACAGGAGCACACAGACACGTATTTTAGTCTAAATACTTTATCTCTTAGAGGAGTTCAATTCTTCCCTCCTGGATATCAGGTAGGGGGCAACATTCCCCCACCTGGAAGTGCCTGGCTCTGTCCATGGACTTCACGATACTGAGTTTGAAGGAGATAGCTGAAATCAGGTGAGAAGACTCCCCATCACCATGGTGAATGAAGTGGCAGCTGTAAGACTCAACATTTCAGTCCATCTGCACCAAAGGTCCTGGACAAGAGGAGGACAGGTTTATGGGATCCAGCATTTTGAGGAGCAGGCCACTGGCTCTCTAGGGTCTTTGACACTGAGGCAGCACAAGGCCAAACAGTCAGGAGGAACTGTCAGAGGTCTCAAGTCTTGTCTCAGGTTTTCCTCTTGGGCGCTATTGGATGCAGAAGCTGGTTTTACTCTCTACTTTCCAGGTAGCTGCCTTGAGGGAGTTGAGAAGATAAAGTGAGGAAGAAGATGGCCACGGGTCACCAGCAGCATGACAGAGCCAAGATTTTTGAGACATCTCCATGGTGATATGAGGCCTGGTGATCTAAAATATTACTTACAGTGTTTGAACTTGGGCTGTTATACCCTGGCTGAGCACAGACTGCATTAAAAATGGCATTGGGAATAACCTCCAGGCAGTGGAAGATCACTGCCCACTCAGGGAATGAGACATTGCTCCTGATAAAGATATGCCTTAATGCAGTGGCAAACACAGCCTTCAAAGTGGTGGTCACTGGGGCTTCCACTCTGCCCCTTTGGGAAGGAGGAGAGAGGAAATGAGAGGCATCGAAGCAATCTATCATTTTAAAATTAAGTGATGTCTCCTCAGTTCACAGGGGAGCTTGGAAAGTAATTTACCACCAATAAAAAGAACAAAAACGAGCCCTGAGAGAGGCAAACCTCTGAATGGGTTCTGCTAATGCTCTCCAGCTGTGTATGCCAAGGCCTCGGTGTTCGGGGTCAGCAGAGTCCTCCCAGTGTGTCACTACATGAATTCACTCCAGAGCAACCATTTTATCTCTGAATATTCATTTGCACAAGCCACATCAGGTAGCTGTGTACATGAGCTGCCCCCTCCAAAAAGAGGACTGAAATTGTTGTTAATTAGGCTATAACAATAATGAAAGACAATGGCTGAAGGGTCTAATAGAGAGAGAAGACAGAGCTGGAGAAACTCAGGGAAGGCACAAGGTGAGATAACTGATATGCCATGGCTAAATTGAAGCCAAAATGCCTCCTAACACACGGGAAAGGTCCTGCAAAAGACACCACAAATTAATTAATCTATTGGAAATTATTCTTCTAATTTTAGCTCAGAATTGCTGCCTGCATGTGATGAATGTTCCTGCATGGCAGTGCACTGAAACATGGGGAAGCAGATGCTTGCTGGAGGGGTAGCATTCAGGCAGTGGCTGTGACCCAGCAAGCAGGGGGTGTTCCTGGGCTTCCTGCTGGGGCTCCAGACCTCTGCAGGCTTCACTGCTGCTTTGTCCTGATGCTGGCTCAGGGAACAGTGAGTGTCTTCCTGTCAAGAAAAAAAGGGACAAGAGGGGCTGAGGGTCTCCAAATGGATTCCCCACAACATTAAGGGAGTAGACAGGGACTTGCACTCTCACAGGACCAGTCAGGCACTAGTTTTATTGGAATAAGAATTGATGTTAGGAAGAAGGAGAAACATTTATGTTCAGTGTCAAAAGAGTGCGATAGAAACACAGCATGCCAAGGCAAGAGCCCCATCCCCAGTGCAACATACATCTCCTCTTAATTAAATCTCCTGCAGCCAGCAAGCTCCATTCAGTCCCAGCAGTTAGCTGTGGATGATGTGTGAGATAAGCCTTTCCAACCCACGCACTCTACACATCTCTGCTTGCTCTGTGCTGGTGAGCTGCTCGAGATAATAACAAAGCCAGATGCATGAGAAAAGGCAGAAAGAATTGGTCCCTCCACTGGTAAATAAATTATTGACAATATTATTTTTTTAGATCTGCCCTCTTCCTGCTCTCTTGGAAGTACTGAGCATGAAGAGTGTTAAACCATTAGGAGATTTGGGAAGGACTCCTACTGCATCTGTACCACTGTACCACTTTTGGATTCACCTTCTTTTTTCTGACCAAAGCTTTCACCATCCAGAGCCTTGTGGGAGACGCATGTATCACAACTGATTCCAAGAAAGGAGAGGCAGCTTACGTGCTGTAGGTTAGGAAAGGGTCTTTGAGCCAGCCAGCCACCTTCCCTGGAGCTTCCTATCAGGCAGAGAGGCCAAGGTCTTCACCTGCCAGTTACCTTACATTTTGGAGCACCAAGTGCATACCATAGCACATGCAAGGCCAGATAATCTGGCCTGACTTTTTGAAGCAACATTGCATTCTAGAAATCATCTCTTTCATTTGATGATGAGCAGTATTGTTCTGAGGTGAACACAGCATCCTATCTCTTGGAGGAGAAGCCTGGAAACAGCTGAAATTTCTTTTCACCAGTACTCCACACAAGAAGCTAAATTTCTAATTTTTAGGAGTCAGGTCATCTATGGCTCTGTCTCTGCTTCCTCACTGTCTTATCTGGCTGCTTATGTAGTTTCTCCTGTCTCCCTCACACACATGGAGCCTTTCCAATAAGCCCTGTGAATCCCTCTGTGCCATGCTGGTCATATGTTTCAATGAGCTCATATCCATACAGGTTTTGCATGAAAGCTCGAGCCTCTAGTTCAGTTTGCATCATGTTGTCTCTGGTCCTTGTGTTCTTGCTGGATCACACCTAGATTGAAGTCCAGGAACATTTCCCAGTGTCAGACAGTCTAACTCTAACTGCAATAATAGTAATGATAATTAGAGTATTTTTATCATCCTGATTTGCTGCCATTCTTAGGATCAAAGCTCCTGTAAACACCTGAAAGCTGTTTTACTCTGACATTGTGTGAGTAGATGCATTTTTCAGGGTGATTTCAATAGGACTAGGCAAAGATCTTATGCTTGCTGAAGTCTGAGGGTGAGACTTCGCCGATTTTCATTCATCTTCTTTACTCCATTCCTAATAGAAGTCTGCTTCTCACAGGATGTAAACAGCATGCCAGATGTTTCTGCAAAGTTAAGGCAATTAATTGAACCAACCATTCCCGCTGCCCAAGCAATTTAAGGTAGTTCTTTGCTTTTGCTATTATTTCCTTGGTCAAGAAAAAAGATTGTTGTTCTCCATGGGAATGAAGAAAAAGAGACTTGGGGAAAGGTTTGGGGAAAGAAGATTAAAAAAAAAAAAAAAAGAAAAAAAAGGTTAAAAACTACTCTGGCCTTTTTTGTGTGTGACTTCACTGGAATTTAACTCTTTCCTTACAGAGGGGATATTTTCCCATTTCTGTTAGCATTAAAATCTCATTTGAGTGGCAGGAGGAAGGCAGTGTAGCACACCTACTTCTCTCTGCTGTTAGATCTCCGCTCCAAATTTGATGAGATTTGTTGCAATGAAGCATTACTGGTTTTGTACTTGCTTTTTGTAAGCAGGTGCTGAAAAACAACAAAACACCATTTCTGAAGGTTATGATAGGACTGTGAAGACTAATACCTGCAGAGAATGAATCATCCACTCAGCTTATACATCCAGCCTGGGATGAGAAGGAGACCATCTGGAAATAGCTGCATCAGCTCCCTCAGTTTGAATGCATGTGTGTCAGATGAGCCATCAGACACGAGGGAAAGGGTTCATAAGCAAATCTAATGTTACAGTCTTAGAGCTGTCACACTGGCATAGAAATCTAGGCTTTGGCTTTTCTGTTTTCTCTTTGTTTTTGAAGAATGCATCAGCTGTAAATGTGGATTTCACAGGCAGGGGAAAGATGGAGGGAGCTCTCAGCCCAGGCAGAAGCCTGCCAGCACTGGGAGACAACCTCAATTCACAGGTAGTGAAAAAATCACCACCTCTTCATGGAGGAAAGGGATTGTCTGGTGAGCTGGAAGATAAAGCAGGATTAGAACCAGGTTTGTGATCTTGGGTTTTTTTTAACTTGATCCTTTTTCTTATGAGAAAGCCACACATTTGGTATACATTCACAGAACTAAAATAATTGCTTGTGTGTCTTCAAACCCCAGATAGCAATGGACAGTGAAATCAAAGTCTCACTTCAGCCTGTGTCTATCTTGTGTGTCTGCACAAAAGACCTCTCAGCTCCTCACAGGTTCCTGGTGCCAAGTGCTTGGCTCACAATGCTCAGCCTGACTCTGATGCTTCTGATTCTACCAATGCTGATGGGTCAAGATGTGACAAGCCCATTTTCTGCACTATGTGAACAACAGCTAAGTCTAGGACAAATCCTGAACAAGAATCTAATTTAATGCTACACCAAAGACAACTACATGAGGGAGGACAACCACATACCTGGCTGGCTTCCTGGTGGCTCAGACTGCAGTACCCATCCGTCATTAATTGCCACATTTAAAAGCCCCAAAACTAAAGCAAGCATGGATTAGAACAATTTCCATAAGGTGATCAATGACTTCAATTGCAGAGCTAGTGTCCAGGAGCAATGAGGGCCAGGAGTGGTAACACAGCCAGGAAGGCAGAGGTTTTGCAAACCAGAGCCATGGGTTCCATACTCACAGCACCCAGGCAAGGCAGGCCTAGATGACAGCCAGGTTCAGCCAAGACTGAAGATCATCAGGGAAGTTCATGGTGACAAGACATGTCCTAGGTCAACTCAGGAAGCTAGCCTGCAGATGAGAGCCCAGACCCATTGCAACCATGGCCAGGCATGGGCATAGCTGTGGCTGAGCAAGCTCAAACAAGAATGGAAGACCCAGGGACAGGCTTAATGTAACCATGAGTGTGAATATGTTTATGTGCTCTAAGGGCCCTGACAAGTCAGGAGACCTGGCTCACAGCCCCCTTCTTGGGCAACTGGACCACACTGTTGAGTTATAATCAAGAAACCTGAAAATCAAGTGGACTGAGTTCCCATATCTATTGACTTGCAATATTCAAGGTGGATCTTCTCTGTTGGTCCCTGGGAATCCCTCTGCAGCTGGATGGCTGCAAAGGCAGTTAGGTCAATCCTGGGTAAACTGGTCCTTCTGTGAGTTTAGCTGAAGGACAAGAGAGACAGTTACTAATTTTCTGCTCATCCAGTAATTGCAAAAAATACAGGACATTGAAAAGGTGCTAATAAGCAGTGATGGAAGTGTTGGTGCATATACATGTTTCTTTGGAGGGGAGAGTACACTTCCTGAGCTAAAAAGACTGTGGCAAAAGGAGCGACACACACAAATGGAAGTGTTATGCTTTTCCCTTCATATGGTTTTCATCAGGAATTATCATAGCATCATAAAGAGATTTAGGTGGTAAAGAACTTCTGGAGAGTTGTCTTCAAACCCTGCACTAAGCAGACCCACCCCAACTTCTAGATCAGGCTATTCAGAGCAATTCAAAGCAGAGAAGCTCATCTCCTCCATCCTTGGGACTTAACAGAATGGCTCTATAAGTCAGAGAGAGATCAGAAAGGACCTGGGTCCAAAGTGCCAATAGGAACAGGCCTGGTTTCAGTATGCTTTTGGTTTATTTATTTTTCTGAAGAGAAATTTCTGTTGCTAGGCCTCATTCATAATGCAGCTTTACAAAGTCTGGCTCGGTCTTACTTGTGATGGGTGTTGTTCTCCAGAAAACCTCTTGCCTTCCTCTTATTTTACTGATTTGCACCACATGAAATGAGGGGTGCACCCTCCTCTTGCATTCCTTCCTTCCAGCCAGTGCTAGACTGCAGGAAGCATGCAAGCTCTTTGGACCATACCTGCCTTGCTGCACCTGCCTGGGACATGAGCTCATGCCTACTCTGTGGTCTGTGCATTCCTTCACTGGCCTCTGGGATCTGAGTCACTGTGCCCTCTCTTAGGTGTAGAGTAATAGCAAAACCAGTGATGAATAATCTGAGTTAATAATAATGCTTGCCTAAGGTACTTGGTGCACTTTGTTCCCAAATAACTGTTGAATGAAAACACCCTGTCTGCTAGGGACATGCAGTGGCTGTGCAGTGCTGTGAGATTTAACAACATCTGACAACAGCCAGCCCCCCTGGCAAGCTGAAGGTTTCAGCCAGCCATTGCTGAGCCACCTTTTTTTTTACCATGAAAGTGCTGAAAGTCAGCTAAGTAATGCTCTTCCGGCAAATTAATTCCCCCAGCAGCATGCAGACTGGAGTGGATCCATTCCCTGGGTGCTCACCCAGGAAGTCATTAGCAGCTTGCAGGCAGAGGTCGATCCCATTACCATGGTTTTGTAACGCTTTGTTGAAAAAAATAAGCCAGTGCCTTAGGACCAGAGCTGACCTTGAATGAACAAGAAGGAAAAGTCATCGTGTCTGGAGCTTGTCTCTTTATGGGCTGAAATGTGCTTCTGCAGGGATGCTAATTTTGGGAAAAGCAATTTAGGGGAAGAAGACAAGGTGGGAGCAGTGTTTTGGAGGTGGAACTATTGTTTCATCAACGTACTGTCTGTCTCTCAAGAAGAGCATTTCTGTCACTCCTTGCATCCTCTGCAATATGACTGAAAGGCATCTGGAAAAGGACCTGGCCGAGTCCTCACTCATTGGTGTGATGATCTTTGTGCAGATGTTCTTGCTGTGAGCATGTAGCAGTCAGTTGCACACACGGACACACTCCATTTCTCTGCTGGCATATACTGCTGACTTTTTAGGACTGGAGTGAGTTATTTTCATGAATGGAAAGTAGATTCTTTCAACTAGTAGATCCTGGGTAGTTGGCAAGTATCCAGGCAAATACAGAGATACCAAAAGAAGTCAGGTAGAGTATCCAGCTACATGACTTGCACATTAATCCTTGCTCCTTCTCAGTTTTAGTATTCAGAGTACAAGTGCAAGGCACTGGAGGTGGTTGTGGAGAGAGGGAAGGCTAAGACATCTCTTGCTGTGGGCCCATTTGCCTTTTCTGTGGTTTGGATGGATCAGATAGCTACATGACATGCAAGGGCATTGGAAGAAAGAAAAATGCTGTGGTTGATACTTGCACAGCTTTAGAGATGTCTCCTGGTGTCACTACATGCTTTCTCATCCAGATCTGGACTTCCTCTTTTCTGCCTAGCAGGCTCTTCTCTGCAATGGCCTCTATTAGATGAGTCAAATCATACCATTCACTTTGATGCAATAATACAAGTATAAGCTGCTTCCTGCTTAATGTGGGTCCATTTGCTTCCATTTATGATGAATTAATATTTTCTTCTGTACTGTGAACAGTTGCACTAAGCATACAGCAGGTATGCTGCTAATTTTGTCAGCAAAGCTGGTTAGGGAAGGAGATAAGAGGGGAAAGAATGAATCACTGAAGGGAATAGCTGGCTCAGACACTGCCATGTTATCATCACGACCACACAGCGGTTTCTGTGCCTACTCACCTGCCTAGCATGAGGTCCATTTGGACTTGCAGAGACACACTGTGACATGAAACTGTCTTTCCTTTAAGCTTCCCAGAAAGCTCTGGGCACAAATGAGCCGGCAAAGAGGTAGCTCAGTCACGATCTCCAACCACTGGGAACCTACAGAGTATTCCTGACAGCCAAGAGCTGCTTGATCCAGTAGACAGAGGCAAATGCAGTCGCTGGATCCAGATGTGAAGCATGCTAGGAAGAGGAGATACCCAGATTTATCATCTGGGAAGGAAATTAAATCCTGGGACAGCTCATTTGGTAGATTCTCCAAAGTCTGTGCACTGAGAACAGTATCACTTTCTACATGATGCCTTCAGATGAGATTTGTCTGCAGGGGCACACTGTTATGGGTGAGGGGAGAATGGAGTTTGAGCAGCTGGCAAAAATGGGAAGAAAATTAAACACTATTTGGTACTTTGGGATCACCAAAGACCTCTGTAATATGAAAGTGAATAAGTTGTAGCAGAGTTCTTACCATCTGACCTTAGCATTTCCTAGTGCTGCTACTGTTGGGTCCTCCTGGCTCCTCAGATTGTTGTATTAGACATTCCAGACTTCATAGTGGTGCCCACCCACACATTGCCATGGTTTTAACTGTGTAAAATTGTCTTTGGCAGAAAAGAAAGGCTTTGTTCCAGGACAAACAAACCCTTCAGCTCAATCAGAACATCTCAGAGATAGCCATACAACTTTGCTCTTGTATACAACAGCAGTATCATGTGATACTGACCAAGGCCCAAGTCCAAAACCTCCAAGTTCATCTGCAAATCACCTTGAATGGCTGCAGAAGTGCAAAGTGTTGTTTGTTCCTGATAAACAACAGAGAAACTCTCCCTCTTCTTCACTTTTCTTCCTCCTTCTCATCCACAAGTTAAAAAACAAGGCGGATAAAAAGAGCATCCTAAGGGGGAGAGTCACCACATGCTGCTGTCAGTGTTAGGAAAACAGTATTGAGTCACACAAATAATTTTAGATGCTTCTAAATACACTGTGCTCTCAGCAGGCAGCCTTTCCAGCTATAATCTTGCTGGCTGTCCCTAATTCTCAGCACACACTATACTCTGCTTCCTTCCTTGCTGCAAATGAGTCAGAATTTCTCTCTGTCACTCACCTGAGCCAGAAGGAGTTCACCAGCTCAGCGCTTGAAGACTAACACACAATTAGAGGATGTATTCCCTCTCCCAGAAAAAAAACCCTCTCACAACCCCAAACAAAAGTGCAAGGTACAATTAGGATTCCCTACTGAAATGCAATAGCTGGAGAACAGTTTTGGCTATGTTGATGTGGTAGACTGGGAGAGCTGTCTGGGCAGCCTGATTAAATATTAATTTGGGGAGATTCAGCTGTCAGTGGAGAGGGGTTTGCCCAATGGGGTGAGCAGCATGGACATTGGAGCCCCACAGAGACTCAAGCCATATAGCTCTCACTAGCTGCACAAAAAAACCTAGGAGCAGACCACTGAAGAAAAGAAAGTGGAAATGGGAAAAGCTCTGTCCAGGAGCCAGGATAAGTTTAGAAATCTTGAAAGCCTAGTTCCTGTTTGTATACTGCTATCATCCATGGAGAAAATCTCTGCTGATTTTGTTTGTTTGATTGGTTTTTTTATGAGTTTTGGTTGGCTGGGTTTTAAATATATAATATTTTAAAGGAAATTTGAAAAATTCTGTCAGTCCCAACATGGGAAAAAAGAGGGGCAAAATTCTATCTTAGATGAAGTGATACAATTGCCCAATTCTATATTTTCGTCAGATTAGAACTTTGCATTATTTTTGTCTGTAGAAGCTGGCTAAGTGAAAGCACTCCCAGATTTTGCTTTCATTTGCACTTCTGTCCTTCTCTGTGCATCTCCTTAAATAAAATCTTGTCCAACTCTTCCCTTTATTTAACCTGGATGAGTCTTTAGGTTTATCCGTATTTGTCTCTTTCTGTGTTCAGTATACACAAATGCTTTTTATTCTCTCAAAGAAACCAAATAAAAAGTTATTTTAAATAAAATCTTATCTAGAAAGCTGTTATAGATTTCATTAGCTTTGTTTTTCAAGGGCAAAATAAAGGGGAGTGCCAGAAGTAAAGATGTGACGTGAAAGTCAAGGAATGAAATGGAGAACACACACACACAGAGAAAGAATGCAAATGAGAAAAAAGTAATGCTAAGGGGGAAAGTAATCTTAGGTAGTAGTAAGCACTCTCCAGAAGAGTAATAGGATCATGACTCAGGGGTTGTTCTGTCGTCAGATGTGGGCTGATGAAATGGCAAGAGGGCAGGTGAACACTAAGCCATGGTAACGCACAGAAAGAGCAAGAGGTCACCAAAGAAGGTGGAAATGACTCCAAGGGATATCAAGAGCAATTTATTATCAAAAGATGTTCAACTTACTTTAAAAAACCCCAAACAACAAATCAACAGTAAATGAAACATTGTCCAAGTGTTCTCAGGGGAATGAGAAGGACAGATGGCAAACAGACCAAATAGCTCCCTGGAAAGGCTGGAAATTGCTGATGGAAATGGCAATGACGAAGGAGCTAGTGATGAAAAAGTAGTGCATCTGAAGACACACTGATCTCCCTGAGCAGATGGGATGTTGGATACCCACTGGCAGAGACTAAAGGCACACTTTCAGCAGCTGTTTTCCAAGTAAAGTGGATCAGATCTTACCTACATTGTGTGCAGGCTGCCATGAACCCAAATGCAGTGTGGGGGTCATGTAGCCAATCCTGATCACTGAGAGTTGAACTGTCTTTTAAATTCCTTCTCACTAAATCCCCACTTCGGAAAAAGTGAGAACAAATTACTAGAAAAATATGTCATATTGACATAAAAGAAAAAAGATGCCAATAGACCCACAAAGAGTGTCTTGGGTTTGTATGGTTGGGTTTTGAAAGTGGAGGGGGCTACAGGAGTAGCTTCTATGAGAAGCTGTCAGAAATTTCGCCGATGTCCAACTGAGCCAATCTCAGCTGGCTGCAAGATGGACCTGCTGCTGCCCAAGTCTGAGCCCTTCAGCAATGCTGGTAGTGACTCTGTGATAATGTATTTAAGAAGGGGGGGAAAACTGCGGCACAGCAGTGACAGAGAGAGGAGTGAGAATATGTGAGAGAAACAGCTCTGCAGCCACCAAGGTCAGTGCAGAAGAAGGGGGAAGAGGTGCTTCAGATGCCAGAGCAGAGATTACAGCCCATGGTGAAGCCCATGATGAGGCAGCTGTGCCTCTGCAGCCCATGGAGGTCCACAGCAGAGCAGAGATCCAATCCACTTGCATGGAGGACCCCATGCCAGAGCAAGTGGATACCTGGAGGCTATGATCCCATGGGCAGCTGGTGCTGGAGCAAGCTCCTGACATGACCTGAGGCCCCGTGGAGAGAGAAGTCCATGCTGGAGCAGGTTTGCTGGTAGGACTTGTGACCTCACAGCAGCCTGTTCCTGCAGAACTGCACCTCATGGAAGGGACTCACTCTGGAGCAGTTCATGAAGAACTCATGTTGGAGAATTTTGTGGAGGACTGTCACCTGTGGGAGAGACCACAGGGAGCAGGGAAAGGGTGTGAGGAGTCCTCCCTCTGAAGAGAAAGGAGTGACAGAGGCAATGTGTGACAAACTGACTGCAGCTCCCATTCCTATCCCTCTGTGCCATTGGGGGGAGGAGTAGAGAATCAGGAATAAAGTTAAACGCTGTGTAAGGAAAGGGTGGGGAGAAGGTGTTTTTAAGATTTAGTTTTATTTTTCATTATCCTACTCTAATTTTATTGTTAATAAATTCAATTAATTTCCCCAGGTTGAGTCTGTTTTGCCCATGGTGGTAATTGGTGAGTGATCTCTCCCTGCCCTTATCTAGCCCAGGAACGTTTTGACATATATTCTCTCCCCTCTCCAGCTGAGGAGGGGAGTGATAGAGCAGCTTTGGTGGGCACCTGGCATCCATCCAGGGTTTATATGGGGAAGTGTTCAGTGCCCCCACTCCTCTGCCATTGTGATGGTAGTTTTCTCATTGCCACAGGAACCCTGACATCAGGATAAAGGGCTTTTTAGAGAGCAGCACCAGAGACCTGTTCAGCACCTCCCACCCCACAGGGCTCGCTCTGAACACAGTCTCTCTCATGATCACAGGTCTTTGTCCCGGCCACGCAGATCTCTGTAGCCAGGGAGCAATCAGTTGCTGTCTCTGTGACTTAGCATCTGTGTAAAACATACTCTAAATCTGCTCATGAACACCTTTATGTGTTGCAAACCCTTTCCACAGTGACCTCTGCTCAAGATCTCCTCATCCCTCCTACTTGCCCACAGAGAAAAAAATTTTCCCCAAAGAGCTGTGTCGGCAGGCAGAGGAAGGAAGGCATTAGTGGTTAAGCTGAAAAGAATCCAATTAGTCCAACGGGAGCTCAGCTTTCCGACACATGGATGTTCAGAAGAGATCGTGGAGGATGAATGAAGTATTTGACCTCCAACACAAGTAATTGGGTATTTCTGAAGTTCTTTTGTTTAAAAATGTATTCCAATACCTGAACCCCACCCTGGGTTGTTGCCCAAAAACGTCTGTGCACTGGGGTTCTGGCTGAGGCTGAGTTCCACTAAACAGACCATCAAATAATACCAGGCAAGTGCTTTAGAGATTAGCTGAAGGACACAGAGGTGGAACAGGCATCCCTCTTTCACAGTGAGATGGTGATCAAAGAAGAACTACTACACCCTTGTGGAGATACAGTATGGAGATTGCTTTTGGAGCACAGTAAATCCTTCCTATCTGTATTTTGTGTGTTGTGGTTCCTCTCCAGGTCAGATGGTGCAGCACAACCCGATGCTGATTTCTTTTGTTTAGTTGCTCCAGCTAGATGTGAGCTTTTATTCTGATTTACAAGTCAGCTGACAAGAAAATCAATCACTGGAATAGCAAGATACATGGGAATCGATTGTATTACAGCTGTATTATAGGCTGCACTGGTGCAGTGCCTCTTATTGTGATTACCTGGTGCTTCTCATAAGAACCTATTCTGCTTGCATCTAACATGGTCAGAATATCAGATGTGGAATTCTCTGCCTTGGGATGAATTTTTTTTCAGTCAAAACAAGCTTGGCTCTTTCTGAAACTGAGGTTGAGGAAAAATCTGCCTCTTGCACCAGCTAAAAATAAACAAATTAAAAGCTTCCAAGCTTTGTGCTGCAATTTGCGCTTTCTAAGGAAGGTAGTGAAAAAAACATCCAAAACTTGGTGGATGTATAAACTGCTGGGAGACCTCAGTGCTCAAGGCTCAGAAAGAACTTTCTTCTTCTAGTCTTCATGTAGGGTTGGCTGGCAAGTATTCCTCTGTCTTCAGCAACACCGTGAGCTGGGGCAGAAAGAATAAAAGTATAACTGGGTAGCTGAAATTTTCAAAAGAGTGTCTAGAGTGTTATAACAATGGCCAATGGCTTCATTTGTCCATGACTTTGTTGTTGCAAATATCTGAAACAGTTGTCATAAAGATTTCAAAATAGGTGTGTATCTGGCAGGAAAAATGGCAGCTTTGGCATCTAGGAAACCTCTAAGCAGCAGAAGACAAGGGTAGTGTTCAGTTAGCTCCCTGTGCATTATGGCTTCTTTCTTCTATTTGAGAATTAGGCATCAGAGTGAATCAATTTGGAATTACTGTCTTTTTAATTATCTGCTTGCTAAGAGCTTCCCAAACCTCCCCAAATGTAGCAAAAAATGGAAAAATCTAGTTCACAGAGCAGGGCTAGAAACCACTTCCCCCATGTTCTAATTATATTGCAAAAATGGGAAACATTTTTTATTTTTATTTTCTAAGAAGTGCTTCTCGGTGTGATTGATGACTCTGTCTTGGAGTGGTGTTGTGCATTATCAGGGCAGTATCACTCACTAACAGATGGAAACATAGGAATTATTTCCATTTGTAATGGGAAAGAAAAATAATTTTGACTTTAAATGGTGCAGCATAAGAAAATAACCAAGCTTACTTTTTGGGGGGGCATATTTTTTGTGGGTTTTGATGTGAGGTTGAAGAATGTTAGGGTAAGAAGCTCTGTGCTCATTGCTGGCCTGATGTGGGGTTGAAGAATGTTAGAGTAAGAAGCTCTGTGCTCATTGCTGGCCTGTAGTGGCCACAGGTGTTGTAAAGCAGAGCTGTGTAACCCACTGTAGGGACATCCTTGTTGGTGGCCCCTGGGATGGGGAGCAAGAAGGAGTGGACATCATGTGGGTGACCAAATGCATAATCCATTTTTCTCTGGCTCTGTCCTACCATTTAATGTACCTATAAACTGGACATGGTCAAAATCCAAACCTGTACTTCCAACAAAGCATTTACTGAAAATCAGCCTGACTATCAAAAGCTGTCAACAGCAAATGTTGCATGAAATCAAATTCTGAGGAAACATTTCAGTGCTGTCAATACATTTATGGCTAGTTAACCAAACTTTCTCCTGTGGTAGGTCATCTGCCATGAAATCAGTATAGCTCATAAGTGTGTGCTCATAAGCATAGCTCACAGCTCTTGACAGAAGATGTTTTGAGACTGCCTCGGGTGACAGTCTCAGGATCAAGTCAGGAATGATAGCACAGGTTAGACTATTGTTAAAAATAAAGAATAGCCTAGAAAAGAATAGAACAGAACAGAATAGTTCAGCTTGAAGGGACCTACAATGAGCATGTACTCCAGCTGCCTGACCAGTTCAGGGCTGACCAAAAGCTAAAGCATGTTGTTAAATCAATTGTCCAAATGCCTCTCAACCATTGACAGTCTTGGGGCACTGACCACCTCTCAGGAAAGCTTGTTGCTGTGTTTGACCACTTTCTTGATAAAGAAATGCGTCCTAACATCCAGTCTGAATCCCCCTTGGTGTAACACTGAACTATTGCCACACTTTCTGCCACTGGGTTCCAGGCAGAAGAGCTCAGCACCTTCTTCTCCACTTCCCTTCCTCAGGAAGTTGTAGAGAGCAATGGGGTCACCCCTCAGCCTCCTTTCCTCAAAACTAAACAAAATCAAAGTCCTCAGCCAATCCTTATTGGACAAGCCTTCCTTATGCATCTTAATTAAAAAAAAAAAAAGAGCAGTAACCACTAGTTTTCTGGTAACTGTCAAACTTAAAGGGCTTTACAGGCATCTTAATTAAAAAAAAAAAAAAAGAGCAGTTACCACTAGTTTTCTGGTAACTGTCAAACTGAAAGGGCTTTACAGCTCCACCTTTCAAGGGATGCATCACAGTCTAGCTGCCATTTCAAATTTTGTTAATAATTTGGACAAAAGACCAAATGGCAGGCTATTTAATTTGTGGGGCCAGATTATAAGAACTTTGACAGCAAGGATTAGAAATTCAGCATGATCTGTTGAACTGGAGACAAGGGCTGAAATCAATGAGATAATGTGTGATAAAAGACAGGTGTAGCACTTTGCACTTCAGAAGTTAAATTCCCAATGCCATGCTAGATGAATGGAATTCAACACCTTGTGAGTATGTGAGCTACGATTTTTATATGAATGGAAAATAATTGAGCAGTACTTCAGAAAAACATCTGGGAGTTGTAGAAGAACACAGACTAAATGTGAGCTGTCAGTGTGATCCTGCTGTAAAAATCAAGGCAGGATTCAGAGATGCACTAACAGCACTGTTGTCTGTCTTCTAGCTAGTGTTTCTGAAGAGGCAAAAGGAAGAGAAACTATGATTCAGGAGGAAGAGTGTAATATGCTGCCTGGAAAATTTGTCCTCTTATCTGTATTAAATATAAAATTTCCCTCATCCCAAGATCAGATGATGATGGGATTTCTTTGGCTTACAGAGGTTGAACTAAGTAAACTAAGGATGTCTTCACATCTCTCCAGTCCTGTGAAATAAAATCGTAAGAATTCTATGGAAAAAAATCATGTGCACAATAAATATAAATGCAAACCTGCATCTTTAATAGCACAGATATTTAATTAGTCACAGGAAAACCACACCAATACAGTGTGGAGGACACTTTGTTCTATGGACTTCTTGCGTCATGACCAAACTGTCCTTATCTTCAGCTCCAGCTGAAGATTCTGATCTTCCTGCGAGAATTTCTTCAGAAACAAGTGCAAGGATAACAGCTTGTGCTGTGTGCACCTTTCCTGGCAGATGAAACTGTTCTGTGTAGAAAAATGGCAGGTTTGTGATGCTTCAGCTGTAATGGTATTTTTGATCATGTACATTTTTTTTCTGGATCACTGTGCTAAAGAAGATGTTTTTCTTGGTTGGCATTGCATAGAAGTAGCAATGAGATGGAGTAGGAATTACTGTGACAATCTGACATTTTGTGTTTTGAGCAAGAGGTGTGTTGCAAGCCCACTACCCACTGCTTTATTTGCCTGTCAGAGGAGAATATGCCTCTTTTAATGGCAGTAATAAGTAATAAAAAATCACACAACCTCTTTTGTATAAGATGAAAAAAAGCAAGATGCAGATCTGTGTCTTAAAGTGGGGTAGACCTTTGAATTGGCACCTTCCTTGAGAATCAGACATGGTGCAGGAGCAGTAGGATGCTCTCAGTTGACACTGCCTGTCCCGCTGTTCAATATTACTCTGGTACCAGCTCCAAGGCTGATGTGTCTTGAATCTGTTTTCTACCTGAGATATGGTACACCATATCTCAGTCTGTAGAAAGGCTCTGGGTGAAAATCTGGGATGAAGATTTTGCTTACTCCATGGCTGAAGTAAACTTTGAGTCCTGGCAGGCTGTGCTCACACGTTGGTCAACCTGGAAATGCACCCAAACCAGATGTAACGGATGAAGCATTTCTGTCAAAACTTATCTGGCTGTGCTCACACGTTGGTCAATCTGGAAATGCACCCAAACCAGATGTAATGGATGAAGCATTTCTGTCAAAACTTATGAGCGTCTTTAAGCTCCCAACCCATTCAAAATTACTGCATTGCTTCACCTTTTCTAATGTGGAGCCATGAAAAGATATTGGCAACATCAGCTAGAACACCTTCCCCAGCAAACTGAGAGAGGGGCAGCAACAGATACCCAGAACAGAAGATTGTTTGGGGGTCTTGCATCAGCCAATCTGTAGCGTAAACACTTCTGTTCCAGCCAAGCAGAGATTTGTCTGCTGAGCTCAGCTCTGAGTTCAGCCCTTGGTGTGCCATCATGGTATGGCAAAACCCATCCAGGGCACCTCCCAAAGTCCTGTTGTCTTTCAGGGAGGCAAGGCCTGTCCTTGGCTCTCCCTCATTGCCACAAGAGGGCTCTGGGAAATTAGCCCAGCAGCCTGCGACAGGCAAACAGGTCCTCTAGCCTGGACCTTCAAACTGTGCTACACAATTGCAGAAGTCTGCAGCTGGGACGAAGTTGACTAGGAACACAATGTATTGGCAAGGGTTTGGAATAATCCACTAATTTAAAACGTGCTAAGTGTCCACACGGCTGTTGCATGTCAGGACAGTAGAAGAATCTGAGCAGCTTGAGTCAGACAGGGGAGTAAAACAGAGGTGTTGATGCCTGCAAACAGGGACTGTACACAGGAAACCTAGAAGAAAGCATCCAGCATGAAGACTGCCTTTTCAGGCCTGATGCTAATTTTAATTCAGTGGGTTGGCTGCAGTTCTCCCTTTCCACACCTGAGCCATGGCTTAGAAACCTTATGTTCACAGCCCAGACAGTAAGGCAACAACTGGGCTTTGACTGTCCTTATGCCTGTTCTTCCAGAGGCTAGTTTCACAGAGCAGCCAAGGCACAGACAGATATCTGACTAAACTGGACCTCCTCACCTTGGCAGGACAGTATGCTGTGTGAGACGAAGCTTACACCTAGGTGACAGTAGGATGGTCTAGGGCAGAAGGGAAATGTACACCACATGCTGTTGTAGCAGTATGAGTTTGTGAGAGGAAAATATATATTTTCTTTTCCAACTTTTCCAGTCCAAAATTAGTAGGAAGTTTGATTAGATAAGTGATTTAAAGCATACACGTTGCTCTCCTTCCTGTTTCTTGAACACATCAGAAGATGTAACGAGGTAGTAAATTTGGTGCTTAGGTGTAGAATTGAAAAAGTGAGGCTTTTTTCTCACTTCTCCCTATTGTAATTTAGTTCAATTCACTTATTCTATAGTCATTTAAGTAAATGACTGGGAAATTATGACCTCTTTTCTGCACACCATGTTGTGATGATGAATTGATTCAGCTTTTTCTTAAATGTCACAGATGGTTACAAATGAAAACCCAGAATGAGGTGGACTCATTCACTATAGACATAGGCTGAAGGGGAGAGAAGGAATTCTCCTTGTTGTAGAACTTCCTCTTCACTTAGCAGACTTAAACTATTCCCAAACCCTTTAAGCAGATGTATTTGGGAGAAATACTAACCAAATAGGGTGATGTGACCAAAGATGACTGTGGATGCAGAGCTGTTTAAGCAAACCTCTCCTGTCATGTCCCAAACTAGTATAATGAATAAAGCCTTGGGATGGAGGCAGTGGGGAGAAGGAGGGAGACTTGCACACAAGGTGTGCTGTTATCTAGATCTGGATCTTAAGACATCAGAGGTTGTTTGGAGCAGCAAAGGGACAGACCACATTTCAGCAGTGCCATCTCAGGATGATCAACAGCAGAATGAAGCCTCTTTCAATTGCCATGGAAGTTGATGGAAAGCTTTCCACTAAATAATGCTGCTTATTTGTGTCATGTATGGTATAAAACCTACAAGGCTGGAAGGATGCCATACTCATGACTTGGAAAACTAAACACAAAATCACCATATGTCCCAGAGCTGGGACCTTCCCCTTCAGAGGGATGGCCTCTGGATGCTGCCCTTGTGAAAGGGGCAGGTTGGTGAGAAGGGACAGGTTAACTCTTCAGCATTTCAGCATCCTGTGTCATTCTGAGAGCTGTGTTAAATTGCTCCCTTGTCTCTTCTCTGAGGTTTTCCTGTGGCTAATTAATTACAGAGAGAATTCAGAGGCCTTTGTGGGTAGTTTGTCAACTTTGTGGTATGAGTCAAGAGGAGTGTACCTCAACAAGTCCTGGAATGTGGGTTGGGCTCCATGAGGCATTCCCAAATTTGGTAGTTTATCTGTATTTGTCTGGGACACTTTGCATCCTCTCTGTATGGCCTATCCATCTTGCTTTCTAGGCAGCACATAGCATGGAACATGCAGCAAGCAAAGAGAGTGGCTGCAGCCATCATGAAGTCTAAGGACCTTGAGTTGTTTCTGTATTCACCAAATTGATGCAATATTGCAACACCTTTCCTCTGGCTTTCCCTTGATGTTGTAACGAGCAGCAACGAACAGAGAAAATCAGGGTGTGATTCTTCCTTTCGTATTTTATATATAATAACAATGGTGACAAGAATATGAAAATCCAGACTTGACATAAATATTCCCCTTCCTTTCTAATAACCAAGAGACTGAAGAGATCGCTAAGTATAAACATATCTTTGACCTCCAGACTTTGCTGTTAAGCCCAAACATATACCAAACCAGGAAAAGCCATGTCCTTCCAAACAACTGGTGCATTTTTTGGCTGGGCATGGGTTCATCTCCTTACCATCTGTTCAGAGGCCACTTCTCCAGGAAGGGTTTCCTCCTGCTTCTATGTAATCTTGTGGCTCAGGCTTATGGCATTACCACTGTGGAAATTCAAAATGCTCAGTGTTCAGCTTGCAGGGTTTGGTCATAACTTACCAAGTAGCCCCTGGGGAGATGCTGTCTTATTTGAAGAACCTCAGGTCTGTGGGCAAGCTCAGGTTGTTTCAGCAGTTATTTGTGGTTTATTACTATGCAGTGAGCCGGAATAAATGAGGGATGACTTTAGTGACCAATCATACAGGCTAAATAACAATTGCACTGGCACTCAGACGAAGTTGAGGATCTGCTGGTGGATACACACCTAGCAGATATTAGGCTGGACAAAAAGTAGGTTTGTAGATAATTCAGAATCAGTAAATTGGTGAAATTTTGCCAGAAGGATTTCAGCAAGCCCCATTCTTTGTCCCCCCAATTACTTAAACAGCACAACCTATGATACATGTGTTTGCCTTCTGCTCTGCTTATACCATTGCATGTATTATGTTCCAGCTATGTCAAACTGTCTTAAAAAAGAAAGGGAAAAGATTCGTAAGAAATTCAAATTAAATAGCTTGTGTGTGAAGGAAAGAAGGATGTTTAAGAATCAGTATTTGGGCCTAAGGAGTAATTGTTATTTGGGGGCTTCTGTAATTTTGGTGCAATATATAGCAATCTTTTACATGTGAGCTGTTTGGATGTTCCCATGTTAAAATTGTTACTCTTTGATCTCAAAATCACCAACAGGAAAGTGAGGTATTAAGGGAAGGACCTTAATGACCACAGGTTTAAAATGAGAAAGAAATTGTGTTTGTAAAAGCTGTCAGCTTTTAGGTTAGAAGTCGTATGGATTCAGCCAAACCCTGAGCAGCTCTCTGAGCAGACTTGAGTTGACAGTCACAGCTGATTTGGGATAGTTGTGGCTGTACTTCTAACACACAGCAGGGCTTGAGTAAAATCCCAGTTCCCTGTATCCTCTTGGCTGCCCTTTCCCCACGACTGAGCCTTTTCACAGGAAGGTAGGACTTCTCCCTCTTTTCCAGACTTGACTCATGGTGGAATCCTGGAGTTTGCAAGACAAATCCCTGGGACTTCTCACTTGAGAGTGCAAGTGTGACAGTCACTGTGGAAACAGGACCACAAGACTTGGACTAAGACACCAGCCAGAGATGTTGATGCTGGTGTGCACAGAATAGTGGCTGTTATTTGAATGAACAAGTACAGAAACTCATGTCTGAACCTTGAACCAACCTTCCAGTTTCCTTTCAAGGATGATTTTCAAAAGCCTTTGAATTGAATGGCATTGTCAGAGGGCCATTTCAGCAATGTGGCCTCATATTCATCTTCTGTTGTTCCTAAGCTGCCAAGAAGATGAGATAGGAACTTGAATGTGTAAACAATCTATATGCTAGGAGAAGGTTGTGAACATGTGTTGGGCTTACTTTCCTGGTGCATAGTTATTACAGATACTTAAGTAGCACTGTGGTTGCACAATACCTTAATTACTATGTTTAGATGAAGCCTGTTCATTATAAGAGTCATACTCTCTGGCTCTACTTTCTCTTCAAGGTGTAATTTGAACAGTCATTGCTGAGATGCATGGGTGGCCAGCATGCACTCAAGTTTTCTGTATGGTTCATACAGATCATAAATGGCTATTCTTCACCCTGCTTTTCAAGGTGCAGCACTTCGTGAGCTTGTGGCCTGTTATGTAAAATGTGCCAATTCTTTGAAGTAGAAGACAGATTCATACACATGTAATGGAGATGTCAGGTTTCCTCTTACAGGCACCTTTCGGTTGTTTCCTCTCTGTATCTGAAACATATGTACTTCTGCACATACTTGTACTACCAAATCTGATTGGTATCCAAATTGTTAGGGGAGAAGGAAATTTTCAGATGACTCTGGGCAAGATTCTAGGATGGTGCACTAGAAATATATCTGGTACCTGGTGGTACACCTGAGTCAATGGTTTGTTTTTCCTTTAAAAGTCTGAATGAAATAAAAACAAAACAAAGAGAGAAAGAAAAGAGATGGATTCAGTTTCACTTAAATCCCATGATGCAGGTCCAGGAGAGGGGATCATTCTACCTGGCTTCAGGGTCCTGCAATCTAAGGTTGCTGCTTGATGCCAACTTAACTATTGGTGAGAAGAGAGCATCTAAGAAGTGATGTCTGTAAACTTCTTCCCTCTGTTCAGGGACTTGTCTCACTGCAACAGCAAATCTATTGTAAAGGAAGAATTTACTGTCCTTGTCCTTTCTCATCCCAATCTTCATTAAAATTAAATGTATAAACTAAGGAACCTCATTCCTGTTTCAATCCCCTAACTCAGCATTATGGGTGCAGAAATATCTGAGGATGCTGAAAAAGGACATCTGAAAATGGAAGATTGTCAGGTGGTTCCTCACTTCTCAGCCTTGGAGAGCAAATGGCCAGAGCCATGTCTAAGGAATTTGGGCAGGGGGATCAGCAGGCAAAACAAAAAGAATGAAAATGAGCTGTAGCAAACACTTCCCAATAGAAGTGCCCATGACTGGAGTACCTGTGTGGGACCTCAAGGACTTACTCTATCTTCTCTCAGTCACATCAGTGCTGTCAGCCACAAGTAGACTCAGCCATCTTTTTGGCTCATTCAAAAAAGCTTAACACCTATGGTTTTGTTGCTTTCTCTGCAGCCAGTCCATACTCAGGATCCTCAAATGAGCCATTTCTTAGACCACAGAGAGGTAGGAGTGATTCCCTTTGGGGCCCCTCTGATAGGAACATGTCTTCTAGATCCTACTGCATTGCATAGGACTAAACAAAACATTGGTGTCTCACCTCATCTCCTACTGTTTGCTTAGCTGGCTCTTCCCTCAGCTATTTTTTTCCTAGCTGAATGAATAAAC
Source organism: Acanthisitta chloris (assembly GCF_000695815.1). NCBI lineage: Eukaryota > Metazoa > Chordata > Aves > Passeriformes > Acanthisittidae > Acanthisitta > Acanthisitta chloris. The sequence continues at coordinate 33,150 of NW_008682193.1, forward strand.
AAAGCCACCCAGTTTAAATGCCTGTGTTACAATTTTCATCTGAGCAAGAGAACATTTCCCAGTAGCTATAGCCACGTGCACAAGAGCAAGGACCTGTGGCAATTAGCAAGTGTGGGGAGAGAATATTGGGTCATGTTGAGGCAGGTTTTTCAGTAATTGTATAGGGGCAACAATTAGAAGAGGCAGGAGACTCATTAGATACGCTAATCCCCCAGAGTAGGCAGTGGATTGCAGAACAGCCTTCCAGTCTAAATGATTGCTCATAGCTCATGGTTTGCCTGAAGTACAGCAAAAAATACTCACCCTCTCCTGAGGTGCAACTCATGTGGGTGCACATCAGTGATGGGGCTGGGGGACGGAGTGTGGGTTCTCCACCTCTTTTTTTAGTCATAGCCTTCAGCTTCTGCAAAGCAAAGGGATCCTGGTGAAAAGACTGCCATCAGCGCTTCCTTGATGATTTCATTTGTTCCTCTTCCCTTTGTCCCCAGCTCTTTGCCCTGTGGTGACATTCACAAACTGCAGTGCTGGCAGCTCTCACAAGCAGGGCAGATGCAGTTAGCTGGGATATGAAGAGGAGCAGAGGATGCACAAGAAGATGCTGAGGGAGCTGAGTATACTCAACCTGGAGAAGAGAAAGACTTGTGTAGATCTAGCTGCTGTCTGTCTCTGCCAAACGGATTACAGGAAAGATAGAATCAGGCTCCTTGCCACACTTAACAAGTCCTTCAGCTCTTCAGCTTCTCTCCTCACATGCCACATGCTCCAGGCCTTGACTATCTTGGTGGCCTCTGCTGGATTTGCTCCAATTTATTGGAACTTCTCTTGCATTGATGAGACTCAAAACTGGACATGGCCTTTCAGAAGCACCTTTATCAATGTGAAGCAGAGAAGAGTAATAATTTGTCTCATTTTTCTGGCTGTGCTTTTGCTAATGTTAACTGAGCTGCAGTTGGGCTTTGTCATTGTAAAAGCACACTGCTCACTCATATTCAACTTGTCCACCAGGACCTTCAGGCCCTTTACTCCAGAGCTGCTTCCCAGTCACCCAGTCCCCAGCCTGTCCAGGTGCAAGAGGCCACTTCAGCCCAGGTGTAGGAGTCTGCCCTTGCCTTGGTTAAACTTTGTAAAGTTCCTTCTGGCACAGTATTCCAGCCCATTGCAGCCTCCCTGAACCACAGCCCTGCTTGCCTGCCAGCACATCAGCTGCTTCCCCCAGGTTGGTGTTGCCCTGGAAGTTGTAGAGAGTATTCTCAATCTCATAACTCTAGATGGTGAACAAGATGATTTATGATTGCTAGCCCCTAGAAACCCAGATCTAGAAGAGGTAATAAATGCCTTTAGAACAAACTCGATTTTTTTTTTTTTACAAAGTGGGAAAAATACCTATCTTTTGGAGATATTTTAAATAAAATACTGAGATTTTCTCAGGGTCACAGGATCCTGAGGTCTCAGGGTTTCAAATGTTGTAGGAAATACCATGAGACCTCATTACATGTTAACACTTAGGCTTATGGCTTAACTACATGCCTTTTGTGATTTTCTTGTTTTATAGTCATCTGCTCTTTGTGGGATTACTACATATCCTGAATATATTGCACATGGACTACAGCAATGTGCAGTAGGGTCACAGGAAGGTGAAAGCTGCTTACTATTCCTCTGCCCTGACCAGAACCAGAGGGTGATGCTTCATCTATGGATGCTAGCAAGTTTCCCAAGAACCTGGCTGGTGTGTCTTGACTGGAGTTAAACAGATCATCAAATCTGGAGTCAGGAAGCAATTTCAAATCAAATTGGACAGCAAAAGCAGGGGTTAGTTGTTGTTTTGCCTTCTGTTACAGGGATGTGGTCTACTTACTAGGCACATATGGAAATTTCAGTCTCCCTTGCAGGCTCTGAGGACATTGGCAATAATTTTCACTCTCTTGCTGTCTTCCTGGAGTAGGAATTTTTGTTGCTTTGCGAGTAGATGTTTTTTTGGTAGTGAATCTAAAGCTTGCTTAAGATCTTTGGAGTTGCTCTACACCTCATGAAGTGCAACCCTGTGTTCCTATCAGGAGTGAATGGCTACTCAGTGGTTGCCTCTGACTGCAGGAGGCTGGATTAGACAGCCTGAGAGCTCCTGCTCTATGTTCTACACCAAACCAAGTAGAGCATATCACGCTCTTGTATAAGGGACAAGTGCTGCTCTTCTGAACCAAGTAATATCAGAAAAAGTTGTGTCTTAGGTGTTCCCCAAGACCAAGCTACCAAGATCCACTGACCAACCCTTGCTGAATTGCTGCAATGGGAACAAGAAAACTGTTTGCTCCCTCATTACAAGCATATAACCTATTAGGAAAGTTTTGTCCTGGGCTCTAGACCACTTCCCAGCTGCCTGCTGACCTTATTGGAATGAAAATTTTAATGCCTTCTAGAACAGTTCTTCTCACAGATTTTGTCCAGATGGAGTAAAAATATGTTGGATCATGTGTAAGCCCCCTGTGTATCAGAAGAGAAACAGGTATGCCACCAAGCTGCCAGATGGACAGTCCCAGGCTGTCTGAACATCCTTACTGCCACAAAAAAAAACCCAGATGCTTCTTTGAAAGGCAAACAGGTGTATGGCAGACTCCATCTTGTGTAATACCTAATAGAAAGTCTGAGCCACCTCCCAAAAGATGAGTGTCATGTCTCCCCACCTTTGATAAAACATTGTTGACAAATAGCAGGTTTGCCATAATTAGAAGCATAATAACTAGGAAGTGCAGCTCAGAACCAATTCAGGTGTCTAACTCTCTCCAGCTGCTATTAAAGCTGATGTCTCAGGCAATCAACTGCAAATGGGTATTATTTTCTAATTGAATCCACAGCTCCCTACATGTGAGATGTGAATGAATGAGGTAAACACACGTGCAGCCCACAAAACTCACATCCCTTCAGTGCCACTAACATGGCCCTCACTCATCCCAAAAGCTGTGGGGACCTTGCTACAGTTTTCCAGAGGCCTCAGGGTCCAGCACAGTTAGCTAGGGAAATTGCATCTGCTTTGCTTCTGATGTTTTGACTAGGGGCCTGCTTAAAGCTGCATGGATATTCTGCAAGAACAGGGGACTTTGAAACACATACCCAGGGTGAATATGTGGAAGCCATGCAAATGGGCTGAGCTAGGAAATATGAAATAGTTATTCCAGCACGATAAATCCCTCCACCTATTTTATCTGGTCTTGGTTCCAGCCTTCATTCTAGAGAAGGCTGTCCTGTCTTGTCAAAACCCTGTCAGCAAGGAACTCGTGAGAGATGCTACAGTGTTAAGAGTCCCAGATCGAGCACTGTGGGTACGTTTGAAGTACCAGACTGTCCTGTCCTGGCTGGAGTGCCCTGGGCATACCCCACAGGAAGTCTGCCAGTCCATTCTGTACATGTGAATGGACAGAAGTGTTTTGCTTCTTGACTCCTGGTAGAGCTGTGATGTCTGTGTGGATGGGGGAGCTGTAGGGTAAGTGTCTGCTGACACTTGCAAGCGCCTCATCCCTTCTGGGAGTGGTTTAGAGCACAGGTACCATATGCCTGGTACCCATCAGACTAACACAGTAATGTTTGACCAGAACACAAGGAATGAAGAAAATCTAATCAGAATTACATGGCAGGGCAGCTTCTGAGATTCCATGTATCGTGTGTCTTTCTCCCTTCCATGGCATTTTAGAGAATGTCTTGCTTTTCTTCCAGCCTACATTTGGCTGGTATTCATGTCCAACCGCTAGATTCTGGTTTGTGTTTGTCTGTAAAATTATAAATCTCAACTGTCATAAACCTTTCTTCCATATGGATGCATGCAGAGGCATGAGGTCTCTTTGTAAGCTGAACAGATGAGCCTCATCCACCTCCTATTGGGAGAGAGGCTATCCAGCCTGCATCCTGCCATTCTTGCCACTTTCTACCCGAATGCTCTCTGTGAGTCAGCAAGCACTGTGTGACTCAATGAAAATACACGTAGGGCAAAACAGCAGTGAACTAAATTCAGTGCTTGCTAGAGAACGTGCAGGTGTTATTCTGAGGATCAGCAAACCTTCTAATGATGGTACTGGGTGGATTCTGGCCAGAAAGGTGTGTTGTGCTGAAGGAAGATGGGAGGAGAGCCTGGAAGCAATGCAGCAGTATTTGGAAAGAAGAGTTGGCTCCACAGAGGGACAACTTCATGGGATTCACAGCAGAGCAACAAGAAGCACTATTAGAGGAGAACTGAGTCAGTGGGTACTCCTAAATGCGAGACCTGCATGTTGTGGAGGCAGTACAGTAATTTGACCCTTGGAGTTTCCTTTTCAGATCAGCTCTAGAGGTCCTACCATTGCCCTGAAATAGTCAGAGATACCTAGAGGCAGACCAGCTTCTATGGTACTACAGGGTCCGGCAGGCTTGTTGAAGTCAAAGCACAAGGTGCCCTATAAGCAGGGAGCAGAGCTTGAGAAACCTGCAGGAAAACCCTTCTCATTTTAAGAGAAGCAAGTCAAGATAGAGAAAGACATACAGAAAAGGTTGTTTTGGTTATATACTGATGCAAAGGAGGACCTGATGCAACCACCTCAACACGGTTCCTGTTCCTTCTGGCTTGTCTGAGTGTTTCCTCAATGCATGAGACATACATTCAGAGGGCAACGCCACTCCCTTCTCTACCCTTCCCATGCCCAGGAGCACTTCTGACCGTGAGAAAGTTCTGACATGCAAAGAAGACTCCTGTAACAACGCCTTGCTTGCTGTCAGCTGAAAGCAAGTGACACCCTCTCTAATGACTAGTTTCAGAAAGAAAGCAAATACACAAGGATACGCACACCTGTCCCAGGTGATCACTTCTGTCTCCCACGGGTGAAATTGCTGGGGCTTTTCAACACAAGGTGAGGTCACATTCTAGCTGGGGGATCAGAGGGACCTTAGGAACCTTTAGCCTGGCAGATGTTGCTCTGAACATTGTGCACCTAGACACTGTTCATATAGTATGGGAATATTTCCTGGAGAGTTCCCAGTTCTTTGGTAGGAAGGGGCAAAAATTCCTTCAAGATCATCCAATGGTGGACAGAGCAAAAAGTACTCCAAATATTTCTTTCTCCACGTTTTTTGAAGTTGGTGTCCCATAGACTAGAGCCAATGCACATCCTGAAGACCCTAATACCACCTTTGCTTTGTGTCGTCCCCCCACCCCATACTTACTGAGTCACCCATGGGAGCCTCTGGCTTGCAGAAGGTGAGAGAACCACATTGAACATGTGAGGGTGGTTTGGTAGCCTGGCTTGTAGCATCCAGAGGGAGTGTCTGCCTCTGTCAATAGCATTTCCAAAGTAAGAAGCCAAATCCACCCACATGGGTCACGGAGACTGTGTCTTTCTGCCACATGCCGTCCCTCTCGCCCAGCCCTGGCAGGGCCCTGTTGTTCCTCACGTGTTGCCCTGCGTGCCAAGGAGACCTGCCAATGCCTGCCAGGCTTTGTGGCCCATGGATCTGCCTTCAGATCCAAAATATCTGTCCAATCCAGGCATTTTGGGGGAAGGACTGGGATTTGGTCTTTGATTTGGTTTGACAGGAGAAGAGGCAATTGTAAGGTCAGTCAGAAATATGTAGATCCCCATAATGGGATTGAGATATATAAAAAAAATAAATCAGTAATATGTAGGCTTGTGCTTCATGGAAAATACAAAATCAAAGGAGGCTTTCTGCTCAAAATTTGTGATTGTTTTTTTCTGTTCTTCAGACTTCCCATGTTTGTTTTTCCCATGGCCACAGCTTTGTGATTCTCTGCAGAAGTAAAATCATCATCATTTTGGCATCCCCTCCAGATGCGTCAGCCTTTGCTCTATCCTCAGAGGCTGCTAGGCACTTACAAAACACAGAGAGAGCCCGAAGTGAATGCCAAGCAGCTGACTTCCAGTGTTTATTCATCTTCTCAAAAACTGAGGCTTTTAAAGAGATCTTCCTTCAGTTCTTCCAGAGATCCCCAAGTGGTTTCTCTTGCTTTGGGTGTGAGCTCAAAACTTTTCTTTCAGGCAGGGTGTATGTGCTTTGAAGCTAAACCAATAATTACCTTAAAGGTCTAAAGTGCTGGTCTTATTTCTGCAAAGGGGGCCACACATGTGTACAGAGGCAGTCAGGAGTGTGGGCCAGAACAGAGCCCATAGAAGTGGCCAAGAGAAGCAGTGGAATCACTCACAGCAGCAATCTCTCCCTCTCCCTTAGATCCAGATCCAGCAATGTCCTTAACTATGAATTTAAATTTAAGCATGTGAGTCAATTAATGACAAACCTATGCCCTAATGAGCTACAAACCTTGGCCCAGCAGAACTTGGAATAGCATGTCACGATGCTTTCAAAAGAAAGTAGTGCATAAGGCAAGAAAATCCCCAGTATCAGAGTAGAAAAATGTGTAAGACTTCAGTAGTCCTGTTTTTTGGTTTAATTTGGTTGAGGAAATACCAGTAAAGAGGTGAGGAACTGTTGGGCATGACATCCAGGGCCTGTCCACCTCTTCCCCCATCTTCAGTGTGTCAGCTATCCGGGCAATTGGGAGCAGTTCCTCAAGACTGGAAGAAAGCAAGTGCCACTCCTATCCTCAGGAAGACATGGGGAACTACAGGCCAGCCAGCCTCACCTCAGCTAATCCTGGAAATAATTTCCAGACTCATGAAAAACAAGAAGGTGATCAGGAGTAATCAGCACAGACTTACGAAGGGGAAATCATGCTTAACCAACCCTATAACCTTCTTCACTGAAGTGTGGGCCAGAGTGAGGTGCTGTACCAGCTGTGAGCCATGTTGTGTCACTTGTTTGCATGGTTTGTGCATCTTCGTGTGGCAGAGGATGCAGTGCTGGGAGCAGCTAGTGGTGGACCCCAAGGGATGAAATTTGAGAACCTGGGACTGCAGAGAACTGCTCACAATGGCTTGGGCCTTCAGTGAATGGTTTGGAGGAAATTTCATTTCTGCTTTGCCTCCCCAACACCTTATTCCTGGGGCTGGGGCATGGCTGCTGCGCTGATATATGCTCTGGCAGTGGCAGCAGTTCATCATGGGAAGTGGGATGCTTTCAGCAAGCTGGACTCCAGGAGATGAGGCAGGCAGGCACCTTCTCAGAGGACTTCTAAGATGCCTACAAACTTGTCACTCAGCTGTTGATAGCTGTTTGTCACATGAAAAACTGGCCAGCTGATGTATCTCAGTGGTTTTGGTGCTCCTATAGTCTTTTCTTCCTATTCTTTCAAACACCTCTTCTCCATTCAGTGCCTTTCCTGAAAAGATGACAGGTTTTCCAGCACTGGGGTGGAAGACAGGAAGAAACTGAAGCTGGGTTTCCTCTTCCACCCCCTTCCCAGGCTGTGGGGAACCCAAAACATGCACACAGTGCAGACTCTGATGTTTGGTGAGAAGGAAGTGAAACATCACACCAGGCTTAGCCTTGTTGCTGGGTTCAGAAGAATCACTTCTGCAGGTCATAGTGATTTTCTCTCTGTCCATTTGCATCCCTCAAAACCTAGAAGCCTTCCTGTTAGCCCACATTAGGCAACAACTCCTGGGGTTTTTTTGAAAGGTCCTTTCTTCTCAGGAAAGGTCCTTGCAGGGCCATTAGCTGATTTACTGATTTACCAGACAATGTTTTGGAGCTAAATTACTGGTTCTGTGCTGCCCTGCCAGCAGCATGATGGCACTGAGCAATGCTTGCCTGAAGATCCTATGGACACAGATGGCATTTCTTTAATTTTTCTGGCTTTCAATTGTCTGAATTTAGTCAGAACAAGGATGTTGTTACCTGTCCTGAATGCTGAGTTGGCAGAGCAAGCCAGCTGCAGAGACCTGGTACTTCTCTGATTCTTCCATGATCTGGCAGTGGTGGTGCTTAAAGAGCATCGGCCAGAGAAAGACAGTGCAAAATACACCTTTTGTAAAACAGCCTGTGACCCATATTGCAGGCTTCTACAGAGGTGGAAGGTGTCCAGCAAGACCAGGTTTCTGTCTTTTCTTTCACAGACACACTAGTGCAGACACACAGAAACTTGTTATACAGGAAACAATGTCCCTGGCATTGTCAGACTTGCCTCATCACCAAATGACAACACATATGACCCACATGCACAATCCCATGCATGCAATTTTTAAAAAAATCCTGAACATTTTCAGTGGGAAGACAATGCTGATGCTTCAGCTGAAAGGCCAGAGATATTTTGAACAGAAATAAGGATGTTTTGGAGCTGGGTAGAATTCTCCCATGAAAAAGTCATCCATTTTGACATCAACTCCATCCCCCTCCCCTTTTTCTGACTGCAAAAAATGGCAACAAAGACCATGTCGAACAATGTAGTTAGCTGGTCCCATGTTTCTCAGCAGGACTCATTAGTTCCAGTCCTGGACTTCATTTTGAAGAGCTCAGCAAGGTGAGAGCATCCTGCAACTGACATTCCTGGATAAAATTAAGAGGTGGCTGTACACGCCAGCATAGACATCCACCTCAGAGATTAGTCACCTGAAAAAAGGAAGTGCAAACAAAGGAACATTTCTAATGCTATGTGATGGACACCCCATCTACAATGGGGTAGTCTAGCTGAAAGGTGGGCCTAGAGATAAAATCCACTGATACATCTAAAGACAGTGTTGGATTTGGAAAAGATCTTCAGGTCAATTGGCCTTGACCTCTTTTAATTTGCTTGTACCTAGAATGGGGGCAGTCACTGCAGGTTCCAGTCTCCTAGGGATTCATGAGGTGCAAATCTTTCCATGACTACTTTCTCAGTTGCATGCAACCAAGCGAAAATAAAGATGTGGAGCTCAGCCAGGAGCCTTATGAAAATACCTTGCCCCCCTTCAGTGAAACACCCGTACTCCCTGGTTGTTGCACACTGCTGAGCATTCACCCATCTTCCTTCTCCAGCATTGATTTTCTCTACATTGACTGAATTCCATGCAAAATTTTAAGTCAAATTTATCTTTTGTTTCTCAGGTCATCCCACCCCCTGACTGCTTTTGAATTGAATCCAGGGTTTGAGCACACATTGCTTGTAGTCAGTCCAGCTGTTGTCCAGGTGGCTTGATGAACTGAAATGTCTTAACCAAAATGGAAACCAACTTGTTCATTAAGAAGACATGCCATATTTTACTGAAGACTTTCATGTAGCACCAAGATTTGCTGCTGGAAATCACCAGCCCACCATGTCCATCTTCGTTCATTCTGCATGTCAGGATCTTGAATCGTATCAGGAAGGCAATTTGTAGAAAAAAAACAACTAGAGAGGTGTGGCAGAGCATACGACTGGAGTCTTTCTGTAAAAATAACAGCAAGGTTTCATGTTCAGGGGAAACACCATATTTCTGACAGTTAATTCTGGCATGAATCACAGTAAACCTGTGGTTTTTTTCTGTTTTCTTTTCAACTGTCCTTGCCTTCCTTGCAGGATTTCTAATGTCCCTCAACGACAGAGATCTAGCAGTGACTGCTAAGGATTTCAATTATGTGCTAACCCAGTTTTGGATTTGGTGAAACTCTTGTGAACCAGAAACATTTCAGATTTCTCAGTAAATATACATTTTTCAATGAAGCTGAGTAGCCCTCTACATACACCTGAGGTGTCATCAGCACACACAAACACACCCATGCACCCTGATAATGCACAGGTACTCATGCAGTAATTAGAGAGAGCTATTTTCAGATGCACAGAGGTTTATTATGAACAGTGGAAAATAAAACAAACAACTATTAAGAGCAACCCAGTAGAACCCTATTAACTCTGCAGGAAATATTTGTTCTTTCTGACAGAATGACAGGTTTATACTAATGCTCAAGCCAGTCTGCTAATACAATCATTTTGTTTCCACAGCTCATTTCCATGATAATTTTAGGGCCAAAGTTTTACTGCTTACGTTTCATTTTCTGGTGAATTCAACACTATACTTTGGGGCAGAGGTGGGGAGCTCCCAAGTTTGTAAAATTAGAGAGGGTTTTGGTGGGAAGGGAGGTCTGGGGTTCTCTGTGCCCCTCTTCCCCCTCACACCTTCACAGGCAGGTCAGGTCTGATGGTGGATGGTCCTCAAGGATGGAGATGCCACCATGCCTCCAGGCCCCAGTCCAGGGCTGTCCTGCTCTCCTGCAGTAGATTTGTTTTCTTCTACCTTGTCAAGGTTTGCCTTATTTCATGTTTTTGCCCTGATCCCAGCCGGCCTCTCGAGCATGGGCTATTTCCTTCTCTTCTAGGTCTAACAGCTCTGGCTGGACTGCCTTTCACCTCCTTTCTCTTGACTTTGGGGAGAGGAGCTATGAAGCTGTTGTAGCACAAGGTAGATTGCAGTCCACTTCTATTGGAAAAAGGAGAAGCAAGGAATGGCAGGGAGACCACAACTGAAATCTGGTCAGTGGTGTGAAGATCTGAACTCAAGATGCATTTAATCTTCCACCTTTATTTGGGTAAGTTATATTTTCCCATTGGACAGTTCTGTATATAGCCTGATTTTTCTAATACGTGAATCATCTAGGTATGCTTGTTAAAAATGAGGTCATATAATCGAAATGCTAAAAATGGCCTAGGATTCAATTTCTATTTTTACCACATCTGTGTTTAGGACAAATAACATTTTTCCCTCCCTTGATGGTGAGCAGAAGGTTGCTCAGGACATATTGCATGGGAGTTTTTCTATCACTTCACAAAGTAAGCACCGATAGAAAATTCACTGTTCTGGTTTTGTGTAAGCTCTCCATTACTGTGCTGTTTTTTTCAATATCTAAGCCCAGGTTTCACTTTTGGCTGTAAAAGAAATCAAATTATGTTTAAAAAAAAAGGCAGAAGAGCAGCTCAAACCACATACAGTTGTGCACACTCAGACCTGCCTGCTTGACTGGACAGACCATATCTGGCAAATGGTGACCAAGGAGCCTGTGAAACCTGTGTTGGGAAAGGAAGTTGGGTGACTATATATGACTCCTTTCTTGCTCACTCACTGAAAACACAACATCCTCTTGATGCAGAAAAGCTGTGTTGGTGTCAGAAATGGGTGTGCATCATTCATGTTGTACAGATGGGCTCGGAATCCAGGGAGGGGTGAATATCAGTTTGCCATACACAGTTTTTGGCTGGGTGGAACAAGCACCTACTGAATTTCAAGAAAAAACAAACAAACAGGTCAATAAATGCTACAGATATCTAACCTAGTGCCTGAGACACATGGGGAGAGGTGTATCATCAAGTGGAACATTTCCAGCCCAGATCCTCAGCACTCTACTGAGACCTTTCAGATCTCTCTAGATCATTGGCAGGACCAAGACTCATTCATAGCAGCT
>NW_008682193.1:44457-48329 GCF_000695815.1 Acanthisitta chloris
GGATGCAGTCAACAGTATCTTGATGTCCTCAGATATAGGCAGATTTGTGCATTCAACAGCAGGATTGTCTTAATTTCAATGAAGGCCAAACCCAGACAGGTCTCACAGACAATGGTATTGGAGGAATCACAGGCCAAATGTTGAAGACGAGTTTCCATAAAACTTAGTGTCTGGACCAATTTGCTTCCACAGCCAAATATTCTGAAATCAAACCATGTTCTGTGGCTCAAATAAAACCCAAGCATCTCATCTACTTGCTTCTGTGTGTCAGAGTGCATATAGACAATGGAGGGAGATGACAGGACATGGACTTCTTTCCTGCATAAGACTACAAAGTTACTTCTCTAAAGAGAAACCAGGCTAGTTTCCTCTGATTCTCTCAACAACGATCTCTCAGATAAAGGTGATTAAGAGCTAGAATAGATAGAAAGAGAAAAAGACCAAAGTGTTGGATATGCCTTCCCAGGTTCTAGAAGTGATGCATGGACACCCAAGCTCATCATGACAAACCTGATCTCCTGCACAGGAACAGTGATGACCCCTCTTTCTTGGAAAGAAGAGCCACTAAAACTTTGGATCATGATACATTTCCTCTCATTCTCTTCTGCTCTGCACATATTTACTCCCTATCTATATACGCTGTATATAGCTCCCGATTTTGTGATCACAGACATCTGCAAATGTGCAGATGCAGATGAAGAGCAAACCCATCCCTGCTGCAGGTAATAGGTATTTTCACCCCAGCAACAGCAGCTTTATTAATTTGCCAAATCACATTGGCTCAGGATTAATTATGCAAGCCGTGATAGCGCACATGGAGTCAACAAGCTTGTTAATGATTCATGTCCATTTTAGCCTCCAGGGAGAAAAAATCAGCAGGCGGTAGGGATGGTGCCTTCAAATCGGAGGAGAAGTTCAGGCAAAATGGCATAGCTTTCTACCTCCTGCCATTAGCAACAGATCTTACTTCTGGGGACTTCCATAGGGCTCCCAGATACACTCCCAAAATAAAAATTAAAAGGGTTTGGTTTTCTGTGCAATTGTATTTGTAGTCTTATGACATTGCTACTTGGAGTTGGAGGGAATTTTCTTCACAGGTGAGAAGTCCTGTGTAGGTCTGTAGTATTCCCAGGTCAATACCTCGTAGCCACGCATTGACATGTGAGCAGCTCTACTCAGACCATCCATCCTCTCTCTACTAAGAGCCAGGAAAAAGTGCCTAGAAAGAAGTAAAAGTCTGGGGCTAGCATGTTCTCATACTATCCCAGGGTACTCTCTTGGCCTCCAGGTCTATGGGACTGAGGGATTTCCTGAAGTAGAGGCTTTGTCTTTGCAATTAATGGCCCTTGATGGATATTTCTGTCATGAATTTGTCTAATTGCTCTTTGAAGTTATGTGAGCTTTTAGCCTGCACATCATCCTGTGGTCCAGTGTGTCCATGCTTTTAACTATGCACTGTGCAAAGATGCCCCTTCTTTGGAAACTGCTAGCTAGTGTAATTAGCTTATCCCAACCTCTACACCATCCAGCTCATCAACAGGTGAGCCAAAGAGGAGAGGCCCAGGTGTACTCCCCTCTGTGATGCTCCTCCTGCCTAGTCTCCTTTAAGAAATTAGCCACAAGCACACACAAAAGAAAGTGTGCTGGATCCAAGCTTAATTTTATATAGCAAGGAAAGTCAACATATTTTTAAGACAATTGACCAGATTTTCCAGCTTGGAGACAGACATAACTGTGGGTGTGATTCAATCAAGTGCTAAGACTGTGCATAGCTCTCTGAGTCTAAAATTTTTCTATTGTAGTCCTACTGACTAAGTCAGCTTTTGCTACAGCAGTCAGCTTGTGGAATGAGCATGTCCAGGACAGGATCACCAGGATATTTATAGATACTAGGGGAGGCAATCTTTAAGCCATGAAGGAAATTGAATAGCAATGAAACACTGTATTAGGAACAATCACTTCTGAAGGAAGCCCAACTCCTGAGCCATGTGTCTGGCACCGTACAGAGAGTCCTGGTGGGTCACTGTATTTACAGACTCCACAACCATAGCCATAACATGAGTCAGAGTCGTCACATCATGGTTTACTGATGGCAGATTGAAAAGGTATGTGGTAGGAGATTTGAAATCAGTGATAAGGATTATGATTATGGCATAATCCTCTTTTTGCAGAAAAGGCTTCACACGTTATTGATGCCATCAGCTACAAGCAACCTCTGGATACTAGCTGCAATGCATTGTGTGGCAGTAATGTGCTAAGTGCAAAGCTGAGCTGCTGCAATACTCTGTCCTGTTCTCATGTACGTCTTGATTAATGTCTTGAAATGGCTATAAACTTCTGTGATGTTTTCTAACTGGCTGCACTATGTATGCATCAGCTGCTCTGCATTTTCACAGAATCACAGAATGGGTAAGGTTGGTGGGTCATCTGGTCCAACCTTCCTGCTCATGCAGGGTCATCCTGGAGCACATTGCACAGGATCGTGTCCAGACAGTTCTTGAATATCTCCAATGAGGGAGACTTCGCAACCTCTCTGGGAAATCTGTTCTAGTCTGTAGTCACCCACACTATTTAACTCCCAGCAATACAATGGCATTAAACTGGATGGAACAGTAGGGGGTTTGTGGTGGGTTTTTTCCATATTAAATGCCCAAACAGATTGCTTATTTTCTCCACATCCTGCATGGCTGACTTTACTTGCCTGGTAAATCTGATGGACAAAAGGTCCTTTACCAGAGTCTGAGAGAGCTGTGCAAGGATAGTTGCATTTTGTGGCCCTAAAGGCGTTTAGGTTCTGTTTTTAATGAACCAGTTGTTTTTCCAATAGGTTTGCAAAGGCTGTGCTGACTAAACAGTGTCACAGTGGGGATGATCTATGCCAGGGAGAAGAGGAGATGCTTGGTTTTGGGATTTCCTATTCCTGTCCTCTGGCCAGGCTGGTGTGCCCACCTAATCCTGAGCTCCTGTTTAACTCCCACAGAAGTTTAAAAACAGCATTTTGAAAATTTTTCTCACTAAGGGCATAGCAAAGGACAATCATGTGAAAACAACCCTCAGCTTCAGTGCATTTCTGAAGTTGGAGCAGTTACCCTTACTGGACAGATGGGGAAAACCAGGTAAAGAGTCTGGGTATGACTTACCTTAAATCACCCAGCAAGCCAGAGTGTTGTCCTCAAACAAGCCAGGATTTCTCATTTCAGCCAGCTCTGGTTATTTATATTGGTGTCTGACCCAAAGCAGACCAGTGGTAGAGATACCTCAGCTGTAGCCAGAGAAGCCAGTTTAATTGCATTAATAATAAAACTTCAAAGAAGACTTGCATGGAAAGCAAAGTGTTGGTTAAGTGAATGAGTTTTCTACTGGTCTCAAGGATGTTTAATTAGTCACTTCTTCCTGGCTTGTCTCCCCCGGCAGGTGAATGTGGCTCGTGACTTGAGTAACACCTCCAGCCTAGGTCTCATCCACAATGCAGGCCTCTTTGACTGAAGTGTGGTGGCACTGAACTGTGATATGCTAAAGGCTAGAGTCCAGCTAAGCTGTTTCAACATCACAGACTCATTGTCTCAGCCCAGGGCTCAACACTGTTACACTGGTGTGAAGACCTGTAGAGAAAGTCAAGTTCTAGTAGTTCTTCAGATGCCTAGTAAATCTAGGCTTGATCTCTCACATGAGCTGGGTAATGCCAAACAGCCAATGTCTCAAAGCAGGACAGCCAAACTCCTGTTGTGGCTGATGCAGACAAGCACATATCTACATCAGATGATTCATCTGAACAGTCTTAGGAAGGATGAATCACTGGCTGGCAGTGGCTGGGTCTCTCCCTTGCCTATGATATGTGAGATGGCAGTTAGATTGGGCCGTCAATTCTTCCC
>NW_008682193.1:48347-51601 GCF_000695815.1 Acanthisitta chloris
CACATATGGACCTTTTCTGGTCTCCTGAGACACAGGCTGAACTACCTGTGCTTTGCTGCCCTGGGAGACAGCAGCAGCCTACAGGTCCCATCCATTACTCATTTCTGAGTACTGCCTTAAGATCTCTTCCCATGCTGGGTTTTCTATCCTAGGGTACAGAGGGATAGCATACCCCAGATTTTGAAGGGAAGGAAGGATAAAGTCAGAGATGAATTGACTCCTGGACAAACAGCTGACAAGACTCAGAGAGCTCTCTATCTTGCAGGGCCTTTACCAGAGCCTGCACATCTCTAGACGTGGCTAAGTAGTCTCACTGTCATGCGCCAAGGACTTCTCTGTCTCACTATGAGGACAGGAGGGGCCCTGAGTGCTCTGAACAGAGGATGTCCTTCCTAAAGCACTGGTTCCTTGTCAGTGATGGGTATTGTCTAGTAATTATTGACACTTATGAAGGCTGAGCCATTGCCTGTCAGGGAAGCATGGAGCTGAACCCCTGCCCAGCTGTGCTGGTTCTTTCAATTTAATTTTCTTTAATTAACTGAGCACTAAGTCTCCAGTGACTTTTTCCTGATGTCTGAATTAATTACCTGCATACTTGTAAAAAGAGTATCCTGCCTGTTTGATGAGTGGCTGGGTGCAGTAGAGCATTTTTAGGAACCTTGTCCCTTCACTTGTTCAGCTTTGAGTCAATGCTGTGGCAGGGACTGACTCTGCCTGCTGCCTTCCCTAAGCTGAAAAAGCTGATTTTATTTTTCTTCATCACCTCCTCTTTCTTGTATCTTCTTCCATTTTTCTTATTAGATGGATAGATATTAGAAAAAAGCTCTTCACCCAGAGTGTAGTTGGACACTGGAACAGGCTCCCCAGGGCAGTGGTCACAGCCCCAAGTCTGACAGAGCTCAAGAAGCAGTTGGACATTGCTCTCAGGCACATTGGGTGATTCTCGGGGATGCCCTGTGCAGAGCCAAGAGTTGGACTTAATGATCCTCATGGATCCCTTCCAGCTCTGAATATTCTGTGTTTCTGTGATTCTTAGCTTCACAGCTGCTCTGTGAGGAGCCTTGTGTCGCTGCATGGCTCCATGCTACACAAGGAGCTGGCAGATGCAATCCTGGCTCATTTGTCCCATTATCTTGTTATGGGTTTCTTTTATGGTCGTTCCTTAATCTAGCTAGCCTACAGAGCAGCTCTCCCATCATCTCAGTAAGACAATTTCAACAACTGTCATACCAGTGATGTCTATCATTACTCTTCAACTGTTTTCCCTTGAGCAGAAACAGCTGTGGCAGTGAAGACCACTGGAAGCTCAGCTCAGTTTTGTCCCTGTGCACACACTTTTGTGCACATCTTACATAGGCACACCAGTGCCTAGTCTTCTGCATACAGTCCTGGTGCTGGCATGTTCAGGAAAGTTGTGAAGGTATGTCTGCAGCTAGCAACTCTGGTGGCTTAGACAAGCTGTGCTGTGAGCTCTTGGCACTGTTGGAGGCCAGGATGAGGCAAAATCAAAGGAAAATTAAATTTCAATATCTTCCAGAGGAGCAGGGAGATGGAGCACATGGAAAAATAGGGTGTCACAACACACTTCAGAGTGCAGCCCAGGACAGTGACAGAAAACAGGCAGAATAATATGACACCTGGAAAAGAGTGCTTATTTCCCATTTTAAGTTACTCCTGAATAACATTATCAATGCATCTGTTCAAGGGAAACTAGAAGCCACAAGCAAGGCATGTTTGTACTGTCCCATGACAGCAGTGGAGAGCAGAGAGCTGCAGCACTCTGTAGGTTCCCTCCAACTTTCTCTGAGTTCACCTCCATCCCACTGCTCCACTGCCTTGAGGTGCATTGTTTTGAAGGATTTAATTTGCAGTGTTTTTCTGCATGCAAATAGCACATCTGTCTCCATGAGTCAAGAAAGACCCTTGCATGTTGATGATTAATGTGTCAAGGTTACAAAGAGATCTTGGTGGCAAGAAAAGACAGGTCAGGATGTCTCTCTCTGGCTTCAAAATGGGGTTTACTGTTAAAGGGAAGTGGTGACATGGGACACTTTATCCTTTGAAGGGTGCAGTACACAAGGACACAGCATCGTGCAAGAGCATGAGTGTCATTTATCTCCTCTCAATTCTCCCCGTTCCCAGAACCTTTAAATTGGTTGCACATATCAATTAAGTACAGCTCACACACCCTATGAAGCAACTAAGTACTATTTTACTTATTTTATTACAGATGGGGAAACAAACGTGTAGAACGGCCTGCTGACACGTGGCTTCAAGTCCTCAGGCAGAACACAGAGTTCTCCCATCTTTGCTGCGTTCCCTGGGTCAGCCTCCTCCACGGTTTCTCCCCTGGGTGAGGTGGGTTCCCTTCAGCACCTTCCCACTGCAAAAGTGCCTGTCTCCAGAGTGGGCTCTGGGTGCTCCTCACACGTCCGTGGCTGAGCTGAGGGTGAGCCCTGCAGGGTCTCAGTCACCTCCCCCAGAGCCTGCTTTCCTCCAACAGAGCAGCACCCACCAACCAGGCAGCCTGAGTTTGGTCTGTGCCTGCTGTGAGGGGTCCTGGTGAGCACCAGTGTCACTGGTAGGAGCAGGATAATTGGTTGTACTGATTAATTCTGGGCCTAGTGGGGGTCACACATTAACAATAAACTGGAAATGCCAACTAGGCTGTGTTCATTCTTGATTGATGTGGCACGATTTAATTAACCCAGGCTTATATTTGAGCATTGCCCATTAGCATCTGGTATTAAAAACTCTCTGAACTGCCCAAGCTTAGCAGCTACCTTAAGGAAGTCATTTAACATCTATTCAGAAGATTTAATTGTGCCATTATGTGCCTATGTATGGTACTGAATGCCATTTAACCATTGCCCTTCCTAGCTGATTAATTACTAGGCCCAAGTGAATAAATGTGGGAGCTCACTTCATGGCTCTCCATGGCTGAAACAGAGACAATACTGTGTTCAAGACAAATGCCACTCTGTTTGTATGGCATGCAATGGCTAAGTTGGGATCTGCAGGCAAAACCTGTTTGTTTTACTGGAGAAGCAGAAAGTATTACAAACTGGCATGAGCCAGAGAGGAGCAGTGCATGAGGTAACCCAAGAAGCTTTCCAGCTCCAGGGCTTTTTGGAGAAAGAGGCCAGCACTTAAAATAGCTAATGCAAATGAATTTCAACACCAACAGAATATCCCCAGGGAGGGGAACATTTTAAAGGACATTTTATGGACTCCCATGAGCCTAGGATGTCTCT
>NW_008682193.1:51636-56567 GCF_000695815.1 Acanthisitta chloris
GTTCAGAAGCCACTGCTGGGACTGAAGATGCTGTGATTTATGGAGACCCCACTTGGGAGTCAGGCAGAGACTCAGCAAGCAGGGCCATGAGGGGCTCTCCAGCCTGCCAGCCAAGGCTGTAATCCCTGCAGGCTGTCCCAGTCTCTGCATTTCACCCATAAGCAATGCACCTGTCAGAGTTTGACAAGGCACCTGGTCTTGGCAGGTCTCCTGGCATCACCAGCTGACACCCACCATGGGGCAGAACCGGCTCCAAACAGCCCTGCCAAACACAAGCAGGTTCTGCCCCAGGCGTGTGGAGGAGTCCAGGCAGCTGGACAGGCTGTGAGAGATGGGTGGGAGTGGGGTGCAGTGCCTTGGGGCTGGGGCCAGACATGGAAATGTGCAGATTGCCTCCTGCTTTAGGGATCTGACCCAGCACCTAATGAAGAAGCACAGGCTGGAGTTGGCATGTGTATATGAGGGAGGGATAAAATTCAGCAGGCTTCTGCCAAACCAGGTACCCATATATGCACCTCTGCTGGGCTGGACACCTTCTCCCCATGTGTGTCCAACTTTCCCCCCTCAGATAATGTTAGCCCTCCTTTAATTTTGTGGGAAGGAAGCAGATAGCTATTTGGCAGGTCACAAGAGATCCCAACATCTCCCTGAGCCTTCAACAGCCCATTTCCGGTTGCGGTTTGATCAGGTTTCTATATTCATCACTGTGTTTCCTGTGGGGGCATTTCTGATAAGCTTTGCACTTCACATCCTGTGGTCTCCCCCTCGCCTCTGGCACTCACAGGATGTTCACTGCACTACGAGCAACAAGGGGCTGCTAAATCACTTGCCAGAAATGAGCAGTTACTGGGTGTTGTGGGCATCATCCCAAGGATGGGGTGAGTGGAGTGAGATGAGATGCTGGCAGGTGGCAAGCAGGGTGGGCTCCAGGGGCTGGGGGCTGGAGGCTGCACCAAGGAAGTGCTGGATTTTGAACTATGCCCTGTGGACTGAGGAGAGCCCTGGGAGTTGATGACTTCAGCCCAGATTTTGCTCAGTCCCTCTTGGGTGTCCCTTTGGCTTGTCTCTGTGGAGACACCCTACTCCTGCTGCAATCAAGGGACTTAAGCTGAGCTGAGGGTTTCAGCCTGGTCTACTAATGTACAAAGGGAGAGGCAGAGAAGGCCAGGAAGCAGAGAAATAATGCAAAGAGAAGAATTATGATCACATTTTCAGATTAACCCCATTCTATCCTAGCAGGTCCATATATCAGTGAATTCCAGCGATTTCCTCTCATTGCAATTCCAGCAATATTATTTAACAGTGGAGCTAAAAGTCATTTCCAAAGGGAGATTTAGGGAATTGATGCGATTCCCAAATTGAAGACTGGGGAAAACTGTACGACTTGCTCACTTAATTGACTTTCAGTACAATTTTTTATTTCTCACGAGTGAAAAAAACATCATCTTCCTTTGAAACCTATTACATTTACATGGGATTTCCTTGATTTCTTTCTTTTTAATCAAAGCCTAAATTTTGTTCTGCTGTGCTGGTGTAAATCCAGAACGACTTCATTAATGCTCCCAGACTTGACTGAGTGCAGTGGCTTGTATGTCTGTGACTCTTGGCACATCTGCACTCTCCTGCAAACACTTTGCTATATGCTTTCAGAGCCTGAAATGATGAGTGGGTTTTATCTTTGCTATGCATCAGGAAGGAGTTTCCAAGATGTGGACATCATCAGTGGGGCACAGTGTTAGGCTGTGGCTGGGAAAGAATCCCAGTCAGCATTTCAGGTGCCCTGTTCTGGAGTGAGAAGGAGCTTAATAGAATGGATGTGACCAGACTCTAACACAAGCTGATCTTCAGGGCAGAGGGAAGAGCATGAAAAGAACATGTGTCTTTGTGCTTTCTGAGGCTACAAGTAGCTGCAGTTCATCACAGTTACTAGAATTACGGACTCATATGAGAAATGTCACATCAGAAGTCATATTTCCCATTAAAAAAAGGAGGAAAAGCCTCATGAAACAGCTTCTCATTTCTCAGAGTTGATCATGGGAAGAGTCAAATAAACAATTCCCAATTTCCAAACAAATGCATTCTCCCACTTTTCCAGGGTGTAACGAATAGCTCTCACACCACCCAAAATCTTGGCACAGAGAGTCAGGGACTTAGCCAGTGCCAAATATTGTAAGCATGTGTGGAGGAGTGTACCTTGGGCAAGGGAACCACCTTTTCGGATGGGAGCCAGGGTGCAGCCAACATCGGCACGGGTTTGGCCACAGCCCTGCCTTGATCAGCACATTTCCAGCCCAGGCAAACCCCTTGCACCCCAAACCCATCCAAAATCTGGGAGACAGCACCTGGCATGACCTTCAGGGGGGCTCTGGGTGGGTTCGTGCTGGACAGCATGACCTTGCTGCATGGGATGGTGGACAGTGGACATGACCAGGGCATAGGCAGAGGCTGACTGCCTTGCACATGTGGTGCACGGGCACCTCATCAACCTGCCAGACCCTGCCAGCACTCCCCCACACTGGGCAGGTGTGCCCAACCTCACCTCCTAGCTTGCCCGCAGAGCATGGATTAGTGCATAGACACCAGTAATTAGGGCCATGTGCACTGAAACATAAACAGGCCATTTCATCAGCACTCAGCCCTCAGCCCTCTCTGTGGTCAGATGCTTGGGAATCCGCTCACTGAGATGTGTGTCCTTCTTCTCCCACGTTTTACAGCCTGTGGACAGGAACCCCATTTTTTTTTTTGCTGGCTCCATTTGCCAGGGGCTGAAGAGAGTCAAAAGAATGTGCCACTTTACAGATGCTCTGCTGTAGGGGACTGTGAGCATCTCTGGGGTACAGAACAGAAAGCTCATGGACAGACCTTGCACAGCTGTAGGCAGCTGGCTAGGAGAGGTTTTTAAGTCTAACACTAAATGTCCTCCATTCAGCACAAGTGTAGCTGCGGTTGAGTCTGGGATAACCTGGATATTGCCATGTGTGGGACAGGTACTTAGTCAAATTGGGCTGTTATAGACCTGAGGTAGAAGGTTCCTTGCACATTTAGCAGCCAAATAAGTGCAATCTGTCCCTGTGCTGCCCCTCTCAGCAGATTTTTCATGAGGCTCCCACCATGGCCTGTGGGTAGGCTTGGACTTTTTTTGCTGCCCTGCACTCGAGCCACAAGGGCTACAGTGATTGGCTAAAGGTGTTGAATTTGGAATGCTGAGAGACTGCAACAAAGCATGGTGAGAGGCTAGCAAGCCCCAGACTGGCTGCAGTTGCCAGAAGCCAGGCAAGGGCTCCTTCAGGCAGCCACAGAGATACTACACCAGGAGCCAAAGACAGACAGGCACGCAAGCATAGCTGGGGACAGAGGAACAAGCCATGACTTTGACCAGCAAAGGAAGGTGAAAACAAGATATGATCTTGCTTACAAGTTCCCTGCAACAGCCTTCAAGATGTGATGGCTGAGGAAACACAATGAGCTGGACATGGAAAATACAATTGGGATGGACATTTCAAAGCTGGGAATTTCCCGTAGGTGGTGGAAAAAAAATGACACCACCATGCACAAAACAGAGCAAGCATGTGACTATTTATACTGCTGCCCAGGGCTGTTTCTGTGCTTGGGATGCCATTTCTGCTTTCTGCCACTAATCTGTGTTTCTCATCACTCCATTTCAACTATGGTTCAACATAGTGCTGCTCCTGGTTTTGGAAAAGGAGAGGTCCATACCAGGCACAGCACAGACAAACGGTGACCTGCTGGGCACAGTCATCTGAGTACCTCTGAGGTGCTTTTATTTTGGGCTGTGAGAGTGTCCCAACTTGTGATAGTACCTTTCCACAGACAAGAGCAATGCAAATTAGGAACAGCCTGCTGAAACCCATTAGCCGGCGAGCAGAACAAGCTGTCCCATCTGCTGTTTATTCCTTTCAGCTTCCCCAGAGGGAAACCTAACTACAGGATAACGGCTTCACAGCCCTGGACCCCTGGGCTCAGTTTGGAGCTGCTGGGGATCAAACCTTCCTGCAAAGCTCAGGCAAGGCCCCCAAGACCTTCCAAGTGGAGCCTAGATGATGAAGGGCTGGGACAGTCACAATTTTGCGCCTTTGAGG
This sequence comes from Acanthisitta chloris, assembly GCF_000695815.1. Taxonomy (NCBI): domain Eukaryota; kingdom Metazoa; phylum Chordata; class Aves; order Passeriformes; family Acanthisittidae; genus Acanthisitta; species Acanthisitta chloris. The sequence continues at coordinate 55,737 of NW_008682193.1, forward strand.
GAAGCCCAGGGCTGAAAGTCTTCCCTGCTTCCAGGTTATTTTACACAGGAGAAGCCCAAAGCATCACATCTCCATGGCTGTGCATATGTGCATCCCAGAAACAAAAGCTCTGCAGTCAGCCTTGACAAGCCAAAAGTGGGTCAGGTGGAAATGCGGGAGACCAGTGACTCATCTTGTGGTTGACTGGGCAATTTGGGAGGAGGAAAAAGCAGCCGTCTCTAGGAAATGGAGCACATTTCCAATCCTTTCTTTCCTCTGCCGCAATCCTAACATCTCTTCCATCAACAAGATAATGCTGGAGCCAACCCTTAATGCCAAAGAGCACTGTCCCTCAGAAGGAGCATCCCCGGCTCAAATATGCCAGCAAGGCTGAATATCTGTTTGGGATGAAGGGTATGCTCTCCCTGCTCCCCACCACCCCATGCTTGAGTGAGGTGGGCATTAAATTGGTCTGAGTGGGTGTCTGTCTGGGCTTAAGCAGGTGCATCTATATGCCATCACATGCTGGCCTGGAGGTTGCAGGGCCAAGGGAACGGAGAAAGGGGCCACACTGGCTGGTGCAGCTCTGGAGAACATCTCTGCTGGTCCCAGGTAGCAAGCAGGCAGGGTGTCAGGGAGGGAAACATTTTCCCTGCCACCCTGACATAACTTCTGTGCATGGAAAGGCAGGGGCAGGCGGGAGGGGGTGGCACACACAAAGCCAGGAGATTACAGCTGCTTGTTTACAATATTTGCTCACTACATCAAGCACACAGCGGTCATTCGTGAGCCTGGCCAGTCTTCCCTGCTGGGACTTTGTGTCTCATGGCTAGTGACCACAGCAGCTACTCA
>NW_008682193.1:56620-63273 GCF_000695815.1 Acanthisitta chloris
GCACAGCTTCTGGAGGGGGAAAAGGGACAAAGGGAACATTTTGCCTGCCAGGGATTTCCTACTAAGGAAGGGATGCCGTGGGAAGGCAGGTCTGCAGCCAGCATTGCTGGGCAGCAAGGAGCCATCTGTGCTCTGTGACGGTTAGATGAGGATGAAGAGGGTGTGTTGCAGACAGGGCTGACCCTTGGGGGTGTGATGGCAGGTTAAGAGCTGAGTCTGACATGCTTTGAGCGGATGCCACGATGAAGGAGGCCCCCTCTGCTCCCTCCCCTCCAGCCCTGGGGCCCCCTTCACCAGGACGGCCTTCAGAGAAGGGGATGTGGCCACCACCCACTTCTTCCTTTCCAAGCGGGTAGGAAACAAATGCAAGACAAATTTCTCCTGTCAGGGAAAAGGAAATGGGCTAAATCAAAATCAATCCATGGCAGCTAAGTGTGCCTTTGCTCATCATGCAACAGGCACTGGCAATGCTTAGGCATCTATGTGCCCCAAAAGAGCATTGAATTGGTAAGACTGGGACAAAGTCATGTGTACAATTCAAACCACTCATTCATTCCATTCCATGGGGACATGTGACCTGACAGGATGGGCACATGCACATCAGTGCTTGTTGTATGCCCTGGCTGCACTTTGCCAGGGAGGAAGGATGGTCTGCCTTCATGGTTTTGGTGTTTTTAAGCTCTTTACAGAGCTTATGCTTTGGCATAGCTTTTTTTAACTTCCAATGGGCTCCATCATCTGCAGGAGAGATGCTGTTGTGGCCCTCAACATTTTTCCGCAAGGAAGTTGAGTGGCCACATTCACAGAAATTTTCCTTGCAGATTAAAGTGAGTTCTTACAAAGCCAAACAAACATAAGGGACAGCTCTGAAAAACCCTTCTGTTTAAAATTTTCCTTTCCTCGTTTCTTATACCACACACTTAAGCCCAGGAGGAGTTTGGTTGGAACTGAAAGTGGCACATGGTGCAAGGGGGCTGCATGGACTGCCATGGGTTGCAATTGCACCTCTGGCTTTTACCTCACAGGGAGATGCTAGGCACTAGTCCTAATTAATGAAGTTTCCTTAATGTGGTGGAAACTCCATTGAGGTACTTGCTTCAAGGCAAATTGTCTCAGTTTCCCATCTTCAAAGGCTCCTGGTGGCATCACTGCTGCTGGCAGATGGACCCATCCCTCCTTCACAAAAATTCCTGTGAGCCCCTATTTGTATTGGGATAGTCTCAAGGCTCCTTCTCTTAAAAGATATCTGGCCATCTTTATAAGAAAACACTTGAAATTATAGTTCAGGTTAATTTCTCCAAGCAATGCGTTCAGACCTGAGTCAGGTTCACCAGCTGGGTGTCTATTGAGGAATGCCCCGAGGATGCTGAGAAGTTGCAGGATGTTCCAAAGGCAGTGACTGGGGCTGTCTCTCCCAGAAGGTGTGCCAGCTCCTTTCTCTGCATGAGGAAGCCTAGCAAATACTGGGAAGGAGATGGCCAACCCCAGGGGACCCTGTGATTACAGACCACCCCTCTCTCCTTGCAACAAGGCAAGTGGGATCAACACCAGGCAAAGGGAGTTTAGGTTTGTGGTAGTGTCTCCCCAAAAGGCTTCTGGAGGTGGCATACAAGGACTGGAGAAGGCAGCTGTGAGGCCCCAAGTCACCGGCTGGCCACACATTGCTGTACAACTCACTCTGGGGACTTGGTCTTGCACACCTTCCCCAGAATATGCCCAATGGAAGGCTGGAAGTTCCCCATTTGTTCTTTTGCTTCCCCTTCTGTGGGCTTTGTCACTATTGCTCTGACCTTTGGAGAGACTGTGGGGCCACACTGTCTGCACCCCTTCCTCTATCTCACTTCATTTCCTATGTCAGTCTTTCCTCATGCCCAGTACCATTACTCATCACACTCTCTCAGCCATTGAGCAACAGTCACACAAAGGATACTGAATGAAAGATAGAGGAAACCCCTTCATTTTTCAAAAGAAAATTGCAACTAAAATACAAACACAGAAAGTTTACCCAGGGCAAACATTTCTACTGTAGCTTCCCCTGCTAAAATACAAGGGTGAAAAAAGATGTTGCTGAGGACCTCTCCTGTCCCAGGACCTTGCTGCTCTGCAGCACAAGAGGGATGTGGTTTGAAGCTGGGAAAGCCTGGGGCCATGGTGCCCACACGTGCCATGCCTTTGGCCAGGGCAGCTGGTAGCTTTCATCTGGAACGGCCGAAATTGTTTTTCTTAGCAAGTTTGGCTCCAAAGGAGGCAGACTATTCATACTGGCCTCTGCTAGCTGCCAGCTGTCATGGCAAAACAGATGGCCTTATCACTGGAGCTCTGTATTGGAGACTTAAGGCAGTGATGCTGAAAACAGGTGAGAGCAACCTTCAGATCTGACATTTCTATTTGTGTCTATACATGACTTGCCACACCCATATATTTTGCTTCCTATGCAAAGCTTGCTAGAGGCTATCTTTTCATTCTTCTTTGCCTTCAGAAGAGATTGATTGGTGAGGTGTGCTGGCAGCACAGACCAGCACAAATGTGCATGGGCTCCCACGTCATGCTGAACTCTACAAAACTCTCTGCTAATTATGTTACACCCCATGACCTCACTGAGCTGGAGCTCAGAGCCCAGAATGACAGAGCTTGAATGACTAGCAACCTGGGGAGCCTTCACTTCCATAAATCATTTCCATCCCCCGAGAAGAACATGGTGCTATATGGTGTCATCCTCAGAAGCTGATGTTATAACACAATAATTTAGCCAGTCTTGATGGTGAAGAGCAGTCTACAAATGCTGAGTTGAAACATGTCAATGCATACTTCATGTGACAAAGCAAGTTGCCCTGCAAATAGAGCACTATTTTCCCGTATCTCTTGGGTAGGATTACACTTTGATCTTATTAGGTAATTCAGTGCAATATTCTTCAGTCCCCAAATAGGGCAGCAAGTAACATGCCATTTCTTCTGCTCCCATACCTGGAGGGAGATGGGTTTGAAATGACTGTCTCTTTCAGGACAGAAAAGGACAGGAGCAGTGAAACAAGGAGGTGGTAGGTTCAAAGCAAGCCCAAGGAAGTGGCTCTGGCATAATGAAGCAGTGGAACTCCTCACTGCAGGATGCTGTGGATGCTGAACATTTGCATGAGTTCAAAAAGCACCCAGGCAATTCATGAAGGAAATACCTATTAGGAGTTATTAGGGGCACAGATCCCAGCGCTGGCTCAGGAAGTCCCCCAGGCACATTGCACAAGACAGGAAGAGCTGCACAAGACAGGAACAGTTGCCTGGGAAGCACTGGCTCATTCTCTCAGGTTCATGCTCTTTCCGAGATGCCTGAAGCAGGTTAGCTGCCCTTGCAGCCAGGTCACTGACCCAGCTGGACTTTTTACGTCTCTCTATTATGGTTGGAATAGAAACATCCTTTGAGTGTTCCCCATGTTATTGGATTGGCTGGGACATCTACTAAATGCATCTATTTAGCACATAGTTTCACTGTTTCTGCTCTTCCTGCTGTTCTACTGCTTACTGTCTCTACTGAGTGTTTTCCTGATTTCTGCTGAGCCAGTGCTGCTGCTGCTTGACAACTCCTGGGGTGGCTTAAGCCCAGTATGGTTTGCAGGGCATGCTCAGATTGTCTCCAGATCAGTGATGGGCTCTGGCTGGTCTGGATGTCTAGTAGTCTGTGGGAATGTGTCCTATTCTGCTGGTTTTATGGGTTTTTTTCCCTTTATCGAACCCATTGGGCAAAGCAGAGTGCAGAAAGAGTGAACTCCTGGGAGAGATTTTCAAGGGCATAAACTCTTGCCTGCCAGGCTGTGGCATGTGCCTATCCATCTGCATGCCAACTGCTGCAGAAGTTGATTTCAGCCCTGCGAGCACAGAGTTGGCAGCAGCCTGAAAGTCTGAGGTCTCTGCTGCTTCCCTTTGTCCCTGATGGAGCTACCAAGGCAAAGGCAGTAGGATCAGCCCTTTCTCAGATAAAGCCTTGTATTTGGGTTTTTTTGCAAGAGAGACCTTGCACTGACACAGGAAACCACTGACAAGAAAATTGAAGGAGGCTGGAAGAGTTGTCCAGCCCCATTTCATGTTCCTCTGGAGGCACAGACCATCACCAGGAAAGGTCTCCTATCTGTCTCCCCCTCTGAAAGCCCAGCTCCAAAGTTCAGTGGGGACGCTTAGGGCAAGTCTATGAAGCCCTTCACAGACACAATCACCTGACGTATTTTTGGGTGTGAGTCAATGCCTGATGCACCAAGACAGGAGGTGAATCAGTCACAGGGCTCTGTTGGGGGTGTCTAGGAAAACATTGCAGCAGCTGCAGTCACTTCTGCCTCCCTGGACCATCCACGCTTGACCCTATGGCTGCCTCCTCTCTGCTGGGGACAGCAGGGCATGACAAGCCAGGGCCACGCGTCCCTGCCGGATTTGTGTGATCAGGCCCCAGCAGGAGCTGAGATCATCTGTGAAGCAGGGAAGGGAGATTAACTGGAGGCACAAAGAAGCCCCACAGGGTTTTCAGACTTTCTCTTGCCACAGCCTCCCGCGGCTGGCTGCAGCGCTCAGGTCTCTGGGGTCCGTGGCTGCTGGCACAGGGGCCCTGAGAGGGATGTGTAATTGTTCTCGGTGCTGAAACAGCACTTAAGGCAGAGCCCAGGCTGGGAGGTGATGGGGAAGGAAAGAGCCTGTCTTTAAACTTAAAGCTGATCTGGGCTTTGGTCTCGTGACAGTTACGATGACTGCTTCTCTGTGCCTCAGGAGTAATTTCTGCGTTTGAATCTTCCTTTGATTTTTTTATATACAGTTGCCATTACCTTTGTCCCAGGCAGGCATCAGGCCATACCAACCAACTTTGCACTGGGCAACACCTATTAGGCACAGATACATAGAAACAGGGCAAGTGTCTTCCGTAAGGACCTCAGCTACACTTCTAGCCTCTGAACATTTCTGCCTCAGCATTTTCCCTGTGTTTAGTAACCACCAACCTGCTTTATTTCCAGGAATTTGTCATTCTGAAACCCTGCTATCTCTGAGCGCACACAGGGTCCTGCAGCAAGGTGTTCCCCTGGTTAACATCATATGAGAGCTGGTGCACCTTGTGTGTTTGACCTTGCTAGATGACACTTTTGGTTCATATGTCCTGACAACTGCAAGAATGCTCAGCATCTCCACGCTTTACAACAGGGAACAGTCCTGTTGAAGGAGCCTCCAAGAAGCCCAGCCTGGCACACTGCTTGAGGAACAAGAGCCCAGGTCCATTCCAAGAGAGGCAGCATGTTTCCATTCCCTTGGTGTCTGCCATTTGGGCCTTGGGATCAGGAACGGACACAAGGGAGCTGCCCGAAGCCAACTGCACCTGCTGTACCTGTACAAGAAGAAGTGCCAGACACAAGTCACCCCTCCCTCAGTATAACTTGGAGGGGTCCCCCAGTTACTGCTGGCACAGAGCAACCTGCATTTCCATTGCTGTTTCAAAACTCACACAGGTACCACTGTTACATTCATAAAAATTAGTGGGAGATTTGTCATTCATAGCCTGAGTGTATGAGTCTGACACTATGTATAAATAGGTTATAGTCACACTTACATAACACTGCCTTATTTATGATCTTAAGCCCAAGGGAGAAATGTCTCTTCCCCAACCCTTTCTTCCTAGCAAAAAAACATCATTCAAAGCTCAGCTTTAATCCTATCACTGAGGCCGGATGCTTAACCAAACACTGGGAAATTCAAGAGAGGCATTTCTCTTTCAACTTACAAACATCGATGTCCCCAAAGAAGGCAGCTGCTAGGATCTGCATGCCTGTGATTAAATACTGCACTGGGGCTGGAGAGCTTTCAGGAGTGATCCTTGGCTTCACAGCCATATGGGGTACAATGTGTGTTAAAGGTAAAATGTCACAGGCTATGCTAAATGTTAAAATGCCACATCACTTACTGGCTTCAATCTAGTTTCCAAAGCAGATCACTTACACTGAATCTGCCTCACAGCAAACTGAGAGGAGATCAGCTTGCTTCCACAGATTCATTTCTCTGGCTCTGCTGCATCCTCAAATCCTGCAGCCAAAGATACAAGACTAATCCCCATGGCACTTAAAATTCTGGGATTAAGGGACCCATGTGCCTGTTTTATCCATCTCACATACATCTGCTTTATAATCTGTGGTTGTAGTGACATGACTACAGATCATGTGTGCCTTGACACCTGGAATGGGGAAAGCTTTAGGGCCTTTGTGGAAGGCAGAGACCAAAGGAAATGGGCACAGGGTGCTGATGGGCTCTGATAGCCAGTACAGCACAACAGTTGTATCAAAAATGACAAAATGTCACGGACAGCTCATGCAGATTCTTATGTCAGGAGGCAGTTTATCAGTGTGGGTTGCTCTGGTCCACCAAGGTTGCAGAATCATTCAGCAATGACCCTGCATCCAGCCAACCACCACCCAACTTGAACCACGTGCTGGAAGATGCTATGCCCAGGGGACAACCAGGCTGACTGCACCTGCTGGGACACATATCAGGGCTGGTCTCTGGGTTCTGGTGTTATCAAGGGGTGATATTGATGGGCAAGTCTGCCATATCTGTAGGACCACTGGGCTACTGAGTCTTTCAGAGCAGGAGTGATGCATCAGATCTGCATGCCCTTACCCACCACCCAGTCCTCAGGA
>NW_008682193.1:63292-68079 GCF_000695815.1 Acanthisitta chloris
TGCATTTTGTATCCCGTCACACTTCCAATCAGAAACAGGTCAAAAAGAAACAGCACAGTGATTTGGAGGAGGGAGACTCCCTGTTTCTGTAGACAGTACTTAGGCCTGTTGTGGAACACTCTCCCCACACCACCAGCCCTAATTAACTGTCTGAGCTAACCATCCAGCAGAAGCCATCGATCTTAAAATGCTCCCATTCGCTGACCATCCTGGATCAGACCTCACATTTCTCACCCAGAGTGGCTGGGGCCACCAGAGATGAGGTAGTGGCAAAAGGCAGAGGAGTGAGAGAGAGAGAGGGGAAACCAAATCTGCAGCAGAAAATAGCTTGGACCATGTTGCATCCTGCTAATTTGAGTGGATCCTGCCTTGATCACATTTGCATGGGCATAAACCATCTGCAGCTATTGAGGTACATGGTGCACCCCATTGCTATTCTGAAGAAAGGCTCCTTTGCCTTCAGGAATAAAGGCTGCTTTTTCCATCTCCTAATCTAAATCAGATCAGGGGCCCAGTAATTAGCATCCTATCTAGTGATTTATAGCTCTATCAGATATTGCAGGACAAAACCAACAGATTATTTGTCCTGCCTGAGATAAAATCTGTAGGGCAGTTCGCTGGAGTGGGGAATTATGCACTGAGGCCTGAGCAGAGAGCAGAGAAAGCAGACCTGGCAAAGCTGCTGGCAGTTTTCATGAGCAGTCAAAGACTTTTGGGCTGTCATGCAGGGCTTTCAGGTTTGAGGCAACAAAGGTTCTGGCAGGGTTCAAGTAGCCTAGTGTGAAGGAGCAGAGCGAGGAACGGGAGATGCTGCAGCCCAGCCTGGGACAAATCCCCTTCCCTGCCTTGGAGGACAGTGATGATTTGGGACATGCTTGTTGAAATATGCTGTTGTGGCCCTGAGTTTAAAATAACCTCTGGGACAAAGTGAAGCTTAGCCACGAGAAGCCAGTGCAGGAGGGATACAGGTGGGTCTGAATAGCTACCTGCCCTCAGGTATTCTGTTCACTTCCAGGGTGTCCCATGCTAGGCTATGCACTGCCCTGGAGCTCAGGTTGCTCACATGCTTTTGCAGCTGAGGGGTTGGAATGCACTGGAAATGAACATTTTCCCCTCCTCCACCTTCTCAGCCAACCTTGCATAATTTCCCCTTTAGCCTCCCTAGACAGGTTCATTACAATTCCCCTCCATTAATATGCAAATATGCCCTAGAGGAAAAGAGAGCCTGAATTTATTAGCATGAATCTTTTAACTCTTTCACTGCTGCACTTCCCTTTGCAGACAGGAGGATGTATTCCCCAGCCTGGAAAGCTGTGAGAGAGATGCCATGAAAGGAGAACCGTAAGGTGCTGCATGAGGATAGGAGGGAGCAATAACCCTGCGGCACTCCACGAGGGATGGGTTTGTCGGTAAGTGCAGACTTGCAAGTTGCTAAGACCTTGATTCTGCCTTTCATTTCTGCTAAAAGCTTCCTGCACATGCCAGGGCAAATCACTCAACCCTCTGGCTAACCACTGGGGGCTGCCGGAGGAAGGTGGCAGCATCCTTATGCTGCAACCTCTGCCAAGTGCTGAGAGTAGAGGGGATATACCTCTATACTTTGTCCATCCAACAGTCGGCTGACTGGCTGACCAGGAGGACAGAGGGAATCAAGGTCTTGGGAAAACTCCAGCATGACAAAATCCTGCCCAGTGTTCCTGCCCAGTGGCACAGAGGCAGGCACATCTGTCAGGTAGCTGAGACCTGCAGCGTGATGCCACATGCCAGGACCCCACGTGTGCAAGCTGGGGCCAGGAGCCAGGGGAGCAGAGCCAGGAAAGCCTGGAGGAGCCCAGAGGGCTCGCCGAGCTCAGCAGCTTAGAGCTGCCCACAGCAGCCATTGCCCACCTAGTGGGTCTCATGCTTCAGCATTTCTCTGGGCAGGAAAAGCCCTTGGATAGCTAAACAAACTGCTATCTATTGGCCGGCAAGTTTACAACAGCCTGACTCTAATTTGGTTTTCACTGCTACAGTGAGATGAGGCGTAAATTCTTTTTTCTTAATTCAAGGTACATATTGACATTTAATCATCCAAATATGCACCTCCTTTGACAATTCATTTCCCTTCAGCCTCCTTCAACAATTACTTTTTCTGGCCAGGGCCCTATAAAAGATGATTCCTTGACTCTGCTGCAAAGGAAATGAATGTCTCTTGCTCTCCCTCTCCCCTCCTCTCTCTCTTAGTTCCTTGTTTTCCAGCAGGATATATTTCCGTTTGCTCCATACAGATGCTGTTTGACAAGAATATTAGCCTTCACGATTCTCCAGGTTTGCAAAGTCAGGACATGAAGCCACATGGCCTCCTCCCATCCCCAATTCTCCACCTTTCCCCTAGTCTTTTCCACACTCCCTGCTCCTCTACCTCATGCATTTGTGTTGCTTCTTTTGCTTTGTGGTTTCTGCCTTGCAAGTGTTTTTGGTGGGTCCCATCTTAACATGTCCAGAGGCAAAGGTAACTAGATTTCCTTTGAGCGAACTGTAGCAAGGGAGATCACTCTTTTCCACCAGTGGTGTATCCTGGCTGGATGGCATTGACTTGGTCCACTTTGGGAACTCTTGCCTCTGGGTTCAATTTCTCCACTGCCAGCTATGTGTGAGCCACCATCCCCAGCACAGCATCAGCTCCAGACATGACCAGCCAGGAGCACAGCCATGAGAATGCCTGGTGTGGGTGTGCAATGGTATTTCCAGGAGCCTGGCTGGGTGCAGTTTATTATCCAGGAGGAAAGAGCCAAGAACATGCCATTTCCACACAGATGACAGGAAGAGAAGCACAATGGAAACACTTGGAAATCTCTATCAGATACACATGCACACACATTCTTGCATGCTCCATCCTGACATAAAGTCCTCCATCAATGCTCACACAAACATTCAGGGACAGCAGCCCAATTGCCCCTTCCTGCACCCATGACAATATTGCCTTCCTCTCCCACCTCAGATTAGTTTGGCCCAGTCACACAGTGGACCAGAAAGGGAAAAATTAGGCTGTCAGGCCCCAGCTCCACGGACATATGCTTTGTGTCCTTGGTCATCCAGTTTTAGTGTAAAAGCTGGATTGGACAGTGCAGAAGGCATTGGAGACAGCAGGCTAGCTCATCACATGGTAGTGGCCAACATCTGCCCAAGAGGAACAAAGGAAACAACAGATTTTGGCATCAGCTCTTGAGCAAAACTTTTTAAGACATTTTTGATGATCCAACTTGAGTTCAACTCATGTTGCTATGAGAGCATAATTTTCAATTAGTTTGCAATCAGATTCTCAGTTTGAGTTTTTTTGTCCCTGACATCATTCTCTAAAGGAAGAAAGCATGTCCCTGGCATGTCACTGGCCAGACAGAGTATGATTTGCTTCAGTAGAAATAGGCTTTTACTATCCTTGTGTTTGATGCAGGTTGGAATGGGAAACAATTAGCCTTCCATCCCTGTTGTATTAGGCAACAGGCTCAAATATATTCCGGGAGTGGGGTGTATTGCACAAATGGCAGCTATGTTTCCCCCATAGCTCATCTGATTCAACTTGCCTGGCAAAGGATTGGTACAGCACACAAAGGTCAGAGGCGCAACGAACAGGCTGACTCAGGTGGAGTAGAGAATCCTGCAGCATTCAGAGAGCAGAGTGTAAGGGACAGGCAGCAGCAGGATGCAGAAGCGTTACCAGCTGGATTCCTCCCAGATAGGCACACACAGCAAGGTGTTACCCTGCCTCGCCCAAGTAAACAGCTATTGGGCATGCAGTGGAGGGGAAGTCAAGCTGCCTGTCTCAAAGCTGCTGTCTGTGAATGGCAATGATGGGACAGATGGGCTTGAATAACCATTGGGCCCTTAGCCTTACTGCCACCAGGCCCAGGTCCACATTGGGATAGCCGAGCACTTTCAGGTCTCTGAAGCAGACTCACCTGGGACTGGGCACCATCTGTCTGCAGGAAATGCCCTGAGTACAGTTGCTGGCATTGGGATTTGATGTGTTGCTTCTGTTTGAAAGCACTCCAAAAGGGAACTTCTGGGTGAAATGAGTGCTTGGTGTTTGGGTTGTGGTTATGGGGAGACCCTCTTGAGACGCTTCAGGGTTGTGAATTTGCTCCTTTGGCTTTTAGCCAAAAATAGAGCTCCTCCATTTGAGTAATCAAAGCAAAGAGCCCTCCACAGGGCTGCTTCCAAGGCACGGTGCTGTGGCACTTTTAAGGCTCTGCAGCTAATGAGATGCCATTTTCTGACAGAGAAAACGTGGTAGAAATGTAGTCAGAGGGACTGAGAGGGACCCTGAAGAGCTGACAGCGAGGCCCTGCTTAGTGCCCCCCGCTGCGGCAACCAGTCCAAACAGAACAGAAGCAATGGGACAAAGGAAGAAAGGAGAGTTTGCGCAGTGTGTGCCTGGCCACGTGTGTGGTGTGCCTGTGTTTGTGTGTGCCTCTGTGCGTGTGCCTCTGAGTGTGTGTGTGTGTGTCTGTGTGCGTGTGCCCCTGTGCGTGTGTCTGAGTGTTTGTGTGTGCCTCTGTGTATACCTCTGAGTGTTTGTGTGTGCCTGTGTGTCTCTGTGTGCCTCTGTGTGTAATGTCTCTGAGTGTTGTGTGTGCCTCTGTGTGTGTCTAAGTGTGTGTGCATGTGTCTCCGAGCGTCCGTGCGCCTCCTCTGAGTGTTTGTGCGTGCCTATGTGTATGTCTCTGAGTGAGTGTGTGTGTGCCTGTGTGTCTCTGAGCCTGAGCCTCTGCGTGTGGCTCCACAGCGTGTGCGCGGACACGGGCGCG
>NW_008682194.1:0-2460 GCF_000695815.1 Acanthisitta chloris
CCCCTGTCCCGGGAGTTCTCCCCCTACCCCGGGTGATGCTCCCCCCTATCCCGGGGTTTTCTGCCCCCTATCCCGGGATTTTCTCCCCTATCCCGGGATTTTCTCCCGTATCCCGGGGGGGGATGCTGCTGACAGACTCGCTGCCCCTCTCCCCAGCCGAGGCAGGGAGTTGCCTGCAGGACGGGCAGAGCTATAGCGACAAGGACGTTTGGAAACCTGAGCCCTGCAGGATCTGCGTGTGCGACACGGGGACTGTGCTGTGCGACGAGATCATCTGCGAGGAACTGAGGGATTGTCCCAGTCCCGAAATCCCCTTCGGAGAATGCTGCCCCATCTGCCCCACTGAGCAGCCCAGCGGTTGTAATTTATTTATTCCCTCTTTGCTGTCGATAAATAAATTACCCAAGCCATGGATGGGGTCAAACATCCATGGGGTTAGCAGCAGGGAAAAGGCAACTTCGTCCCTCTTCTAGGAGGAGAAAGGGGAAAAAAGAGTTGGGACTTCCGGGGGATATATTATGGGTTTTTTAAATTATTTATGTATTTTTTTTACCCCAAGTGGCAGCTGATTTGGGGGAGTTTTAGGGAGTGGATTGAAAGGGGAGAAGGGGGTGAAGCTTAGAGGGTGATGGGGGGAGGGTTTCCCATGGATTCCTCTCCATGGATCCTGGGAAAAAATGGTGATTTTACTCCCCAAACTGTTCCAAGTTGCCCAAATTTCTAGGAAAAGCTTCCCCAAAAAAGAGTCCCCAGTTCCCAAGTTTTGAGGTTTGGGGTGCAGAGGATGATGCTCCATGGATTCTCCATCCTGGGCATCCTAGCAAAAAAGATATCCAAATGGTATTTTTACCCCTCAAAACTCTTCCAGATCACCCAGATTGACAGAAATCCCCCCAAAATAGCCCCCCAAACCCCCCAAAGTTGCCTTCTTTTTAGTCCTTCCCAACTGGTTTCAAGACCTGGAGAAGTTTGGGATGAAGGGGATGATGCTGAGGAGGATGCCCATGGATTCCCCTTGATGGATCCTAGGAAAAAAGACATCCAAAGGGTGTTTTTACCCCCAAAACTCTGCCAGGTCACCCAGATTGACAGAAACCCCCCAAAAGAGCCCCCAAAGTTGCCTTTTTTAACCCTTCCCTGCCCCAACTGGAGGGGCCTGAAGGGTTGAGCGCCCCCAAAATGCTCCCAGCTCCTCCTGCATGCTCAAGCGGCTTCACCTCCCACTGCTTTGGGGTCCTGTGCCCCCCAGTTTGGCCCCACAGCCCCTCCAGGACCACCAGCACCACCCCCAGGGATGGAATCATCAAGTGTCACCTGCCCCCAAAGTGTCTTTTCCCCCTCACTAATTGCTCTTTTTTTGGTGTTATTTTTTTTCCAACAGGACATCCTGGTCCTAAGGTAAGGAAGATGTGTGACCTTAATTCCAGGGGGGACACCCCAAAAATGGGGTGGGAGCTCAAGGAAGGACACTTGGGTAGGAGTTGTCACCTCCCAAGGGGTTTTTTGGTGACCTTCCAAGGGTTCTTGGTCACCTCCCAAGGGGTTTTCTCACCAGGACATCCTGGTCCCAAGGTAAGGAAGATGTGTGACCTTAATACCTTGGGGGATGACCCCAAAAATGAGGGGGAAAACACCTGGGTATGGTGTCCTGTATGTATTGGACAAGCAGTTTTGGGGTTGTCACCTCCTAGGGTGGTTTAATCACCACCCAAGGAGGTTTAGCCATCATCCAAGGTGTTTATTCACCTTCTAGAGGAGTTTATCACCTCCCAGGATGGTTTTGTTCACCTCACAAGGGGTTTATTCACTTTCTAAGGAGTTTAGATACCTTCTAAGGGGTTTTATCACATCCTAAGGGGATTATTCCCCTCCCAAGGAAGTTTATTCCCCTAAGTGGTTTAGACACCTCCTTAGGGGGTTTAATCCCCTCCCAGGGTGGTTTATTCACCCCCCCCAAAGGGTTTTATCTCCTCCCAAGGGGGTTTAGACACCTCTGAGGGGGTTTAGTCATCTTCTAGGGTGGTTTGTTCAACTCCCCAGGGGTTTATCTCCTCCCAGGGTGGTTTATTCACCTCCTAAAGGGTTTTGTCTCCTCCCAAGGGGGTTTAGACACCTCTGAGGGGGTTTAGTCATCTTCTAGGGTGGTTTGTTCAACTCCCCAGGGGTTTATCTCCTCCCAGGGTGGTTTATTCACCTCGCAAGGGTTTTATTCTCCCCAGGGGTTTTGCCTCCTCCCAGGTGGCTTTTTGACCCCCAAAAATGCCTTTTCACCCCCTTGATGGGATGGAAACAAATTCTGGGGTGCTCAGTGTGTCCCCCCCCTGATCTCCCCCAATCCTTTGCCTTGCAGGGGCAGAAGGGAGAACCTGGAGACATCAAAGATGTGAGTGGAGGGAACATCCCCCCCAAAAATCGGAGAGGGGGAAAAGGAGGAGGTGGTGGGGGAAAAGGCAGATTTGG
>NW_008682195.1:0-13557 GCF_000695815.1 Acanthisitta chloris
TCTGGGGGAGAGCAGGGATGGATGCTGAGGGGTCTGGAAGGAAAATTCCCTCCTCAGAGATTTTGGGGGAGAGCAGGGATTGATGCTGAGGGGCTTGGAAGGAAAATCCCCTCCCCAAGGGCTCTGGGGGAGAGCAGGGATGGATGCTGAGGGGTCTGGAAGGAGAATCCCCTCCCCAAGGGCTCTGGGGGAGAGCAGGGATGGATGCTGAGGGGTCTGGAAGGAGAATCCCCTCCCCAAGGGCTCTGGGGGAGAGCAGGGATGGATGCTGAGGGGTCTGGAAGGAAAATCCTCTCCCCAGAGGTTTTAGGGAAGGGCAGGAATGGATGATGGAGGGAACATTCCCCACCCCGAGGGCTTTGGGGAGGTTCCTGCAGCCCTTTGTGCTGCTGTGTTTGTCCCTCCCCTTGGCAGCTCCTTCCCAAAGTGCTCCCAGGCTTGGATTTGCAGCTTCCCTGCCCAGCTGCTCAATGAAATCATGGATCTGTTCCTTCTCCCTGTTTCCCTTTCCTGTCCTACACCTCACCTGGAATATCAGCAACTCCTCTCCGAGCTCAGCTTGGCTTTCCCATTAGTCTTGATCCAGCTGCTGTCTTTGGAATCCTCTCCGAATCCAGCTGAGCATCCTCAGGTGCCTGAACAACTCATCCATCTCCAAGCAATAACCACAGAGCTTTCCCTAAAGCTCTTTTGGCTGCAGCTGAGGAGAATTCCCTGCTGGGAGAAGGGAAAGCCCCAAAACTTAACCCCTCCAGGCTCTCCCAGAGTTTATTTGGCACCTTGTTGGGAATCCCTGTGGAATCTCCTCTTCCAAGGCCTGCTGGGCTCTGCCCCCTCCCTTTTCCAGCAGCCATGTGGTGCTGGAGGAGGAGGATGGAGAGGAGAGGAAGGAACTGGCTGAAGAATTCCAGAGTGAAACACGATCCTTTGGCTTCCTGCGGTAGCACTGGGATTAGGGTTGGAGCTTTGCATTGTTGTGTTGCTCTGGTGGTGCAGCCTTGGCCTCCTCCTCCTTCTCCTCTTCTTCCTCCTCCTTCTCCTCTTCTTCCTCCTCCTTCTCCTCTTCTTCCTCCTCCTTCTCCTCTTCTTCCTCCTCCTTCTCCTCTTCTTCCTCCTCCTTCTCCTCTTCTTCCTCCTCCTTCTCCTCTTCTTCCTCCTCCTCCTCCTCTTCTTCCTCCTCCTCCTCCTCTTCTTCCTCCTCCTCCTCCTCTTCTTCCTCCTCCTCCTCCTCTTCTTCCTCCTCCTCCTCCTCTTCTTCCTCCTCCTCCTCCTCTTCTTCCTCCTCCTCCTCTTCCCACTTCCCAGTCCCTCACTGTTCCTGCTTAGCTTCCTCCTGACATCAAACTTAAGATGCTGTTGGAGTATTTCCCCTCAGGAATTGAGGGAAAAACCTCTCTGATGTGTGTTCACCTATGGGTTTGTTTTAATGTTTTAATCCCAGGTGATTTTTCCCTTTAATAAGGCAATAAACTTCATCCTGAGGGAACTGGATTCATGGAATGGGTTAGGTTCATCCAGTCCCACCCTCTGCCATGGGCAGGGAACCTTCCACCAGTTCAGATTGCTCCAAGCTCCATCCAACCTGGCCTGGAACACTCCCAGGGATGGAATAGCCACATCTTCTCTGGGCAACCGGTGCCAGTGCCTCAGCACCTTCCCAAGGTGGAATTCCTTCCCAGTATCCCATCTAATCTAAACCTCTTCCAGTTTAAAGCCATTTTGGCTGCAGGACTGGGAGCAAGGAGTGACTGGAGAAGATTCCCAAGGCTCAGGAGTGTTTTTAGCAGATCCAGCTGCCCCAGCAGGACCACAGGGCAGGGATGAGTTGGTCATCCATCCCTGGGAGCTGAGATCTGCCCAGTTGTGCTGCCTTACTGGTCTGAGCTGGGTTGCAGCAGGGAATCCAGTTTAAAGCCATTTTGGCTGCAGGACTGGGAGCAAGGAGTGACTGGAGAAGATTCCCAAGGCTCAGGAGTGTTTTTAGCAGATCCAGCTGCCCCAGCAGGACCACAGGGCAGGGATGAGTTGGTCATCCATCCCTGGGAGCTGAGATCTGCCCAGTTGTGCTGCCTTACTGGTCTGAGCTGGGTTGCAGCAGGGAACTGGGGCCTCTCTGCGGTTTTGGCTCTCCAAGGGGTTTGGTTTCAGGCTCGGGAAGCTCCTGGAATGTTGGCAGGGCTGTTCCTCCTCAGCAGGGCCTGAAAAAGGCAGAGCCAAGGGCCACCTGGTCACGCTCACCTGTGTGTGCCTTGGGCTGGGGCAGGACAGAGCTTTCCCTGCTCTGCATCCAGAGCTTTTCCTGCTCTGTATCCCAAGTTTTTCCAGCTCTGTGTCTAGAGCTCTCCCAGCTCTGTGAAAGTTCTTCCAGCTCTGCATCCAGAGCTCTCTCTGCTCTGTATCCAGAGCTCTCCCAGCTCTGCATCCCAAGTTCTCCCAGCTCTGCATCCCAAGCTCTCCCAGCTCTGTATCCGGAGCTCTCCCAGCTCTGTATCCGGAGCTCTCCCAGCTCTGTATCTGGAGCTCTCCCAGCTCTGCATCCCGAGCTCTCCCAGCTCTGCATCCCAAGTTCTCCCACTCTCCAAGGCTCCTTCTGCTTCCCAGCAAGCACTGGATGTACATATAGGAATTTTTGGATATCTTAAGAGCTCTAGAAGATGATCCAGCAAAGTGAGCATGGGGAGGTTGGGATCAGGGACTGGAGCTTGGATTTCACTTGGATGAACTACTCATTAACTTCTAGTTAGTGTCAGTGGTTGAAGTGTCAGTGAGGAGAGGGGAGAGGTTAAGGAGGGACACGTGGGACTTGGCAGAGGATGGAAAGGTGTGAATGTAGGTGGAATTTTGATGGAATTGGTGAAATGTTGGAGAGACAACAAAAAAAAGCCAAAATCATAGTGTGAACAACACCTGGACATTCCTCTGGTAGGACCATCCTGGCTTCTCTCTCCTGCTTTGTACCTGCCTGTTGTCTCCCAAGCAACATTCCCAGAGTTTTCTGGGATCCTTATGCATCCAGGACTTTGCTGCTGACCCTGGCTGTGTGTCCCCTTGCAGCAGCCCAAAAGCTGAAAAACTGGCCAGCACAATGGGAAAAAAACAGAACAAGAAGAAAGTGGAAGAGGTCTTAGAGGAAGAAGAGGAGGAATATGTGGTGGAGAAGGTCCTGGATCGGCGAGTGGTGAAGGGAAAGGTGGAATATCTGCTCAAGTGGAAAGGCTTCTCTGAGTAAGTGCCTCCAGCTTGGCTTCCAAAGCCTCTGGGCAGGAGGATCAGGGGCCTTAAGACATCTGGGCAGGCAGATTGATGTCCATAGGGTCTCCAGGCAGGTGGATCAATGTCCATAGTTCTCTAGGCTGGTGGATCAGTGTCCCTAGGGTCTCCAGGCAGGAGGATCAATGTCCCCAGGGCCTCCAGGCAGGTGGATCAGTGTCCATAGGTTCTCCAGGCAGGTGGATCAATGTCCCTAGTTCTCTAGGTAGGTGGATCATTGTCTGTAGGATCTCCAGGCAGGAGGATCAGTGTCCATAGGGTCTCCAGGCAGGAGGATCAATGTCCCCAGGGCCTCCAGGCTCGTGGATTCTAGTTCTCTAGGTAGGTGGATCAATGTTCATAGGGTCTCCAGGCAGGAGGATCAATGTCCCCAGGGCCTCCAGGCTCGTGGATCAATGTCCATAGGTTCTCCAGGCAGGTGGATCAATGTCCCTAGTTCTCTAGGTAGGTGGATCATTGTCTGTAGGATCTCCAGGCAGGAGGATCAGTGTCCATAGGGTCTCCAGGCAGGAGGATCAGTGTCCCCAGGGTCTCCAGGCTGGTGGATCAGTGTCCCCAGGGCCTCCAGACAGGTTTATCAGTGTCCATGATCTTCTCCTTGCCTGGAGAATGGAGCAAACAGGCCAAGTGATTCCAAACCACCTGTGCCAAACACTCCAAGCTCGACTCAGGGTGGGAGAGCACAACTTAGGGGAGAATATCCCAGTTGTGGCCTCCAAACAGGCCCTGGTGGGGATTACCCAACCTTAAAGCAGTGTGAGACCAGCAGCCTTCTCTCCTGAGAAGAGGAATAACTGGCCTGTCTCCAGTATTCCTGCCTGGATCAGAGCAGGAACACCTGCATCCAAAACTGCTGCTCCTCAGCAGCTCCATGACCTGCTCTCCAGGACTTTTCCAGGCAGGGAGAGCTGCAACAAGGTGTAGAACTGAGCTGTTGTGTTTGTTGCAGTGAAGACAACACCTGGGAGCCTGAGGAGAACCTGGACTGCCCAGACCTCATTGCAGAATTCCTGCAATCCCAGAAAACTGCCCATGAGAGCGAGAAATCCGAGGGCAGCAAGCGCAAAGCCGAGTCGGACACGGAGGACAAGGGGGAGGAAAGCAAACCAAAGAAGAAGAAGGAGGAGGTGAGGAAGGATTGGGGTTCTGTGCCTGTCCCTGGTCTACTGCCTCAAGCAGCCACGTTCCCAAACCTCAGTTTTCCAAGGAATTGGGGGAACAAGTTGAACTTGTAGCACTTCTTACAACTGGAAGTGCTTTGGAAAGCTGAAAGAAAAGCTAAGCTAAGCTTCCCAGTGAATCCAGAGCCAAAGGGGCGAATCCAGCCCTCAGCTCCTCCTGGAGAGCTCCACAAAGGGGAAACCAGGAGTTGTCTGTTGTCCCTGGAAGAGTGGGACAAGGTAGAGCAGAGTTTCCTGCTCAGGGTGCTCCTAGTTGTTTGGGAAAAGGGCACTGGAAGGCTTTGCAGTCTGGTTTTTATCCTAGGAGCTGCTGAAGGTTGGGCAGCTCAAGGGTTTGGACACTGGGAATCAGATCCTTCAGGATCAGGATCACACTCCTGTAGTGGATTTGTACCTGAGGGGAATTCTCAGATCCCACTGGCCTTAGGCCAAGAATCGTGGAATGGTTTGGGTTGGAAGGGACATCTTCCACTAGCTCAGGTTGCTCCAAGCCTTATCCAGCCTGGCCTGGAACACTTCCAGGGATGGAGCAGCCACAGATTCTCTGGACAACCTGTGCCAGTGCCTCAACACCTCACAGAGAGAAATTCCTTCCCAATATCCCATCTGTCCCTACCCTCTGGCAGTGGGAAGCCATCCCCTGTGTCCTGTCCCTCCATGCCTTATCCCAAGTCCCTCTGCAGCTCTCCTGGAACCCCTTGAAGCCCTGGAAGGTGCTCCAAGTTCTCCTTGGAGCCTTCCCTTCTCCAGGTGAACACCCCCAGCTTTCCCAGCCTATCCTCTAGCAGAGATACTCCAACCCTTGGAGCATCTCCATGCCCCTGATCCTTACAGAGCCACCAGCACATCCGGGTGAGCAGAACATCCCTGGATGATGCCCCAAGCCCAATCCTCTCTCTCTCTGTGTCTTTGCAGTCGGAGAAACCTCGAGGCTTCGCGCGAGGATTCGAGCCGGAGCGAATCATCGGAGCCACAGATTCCAGCGGGGAGCTGATGTTCCTGATGAAGTGGTGAGTGTGTCTTTGTGTCTGTCATTTCTTCACCTTATTCTGTGCCAGAGAGGGAAGGAGCTGCACCTGGGGAGGTCCTGCTGCCTGGCCTGAAGTCCCTCGCGCCGGCGCTGCCGCCTGAGGTGACCCTCTGCGCCGAGGCTCACGTGGCTGTCAAAACGAGCAGGTAGGGCCCTTGGGGGGGGTCATGTGTGGCTTTAAGGTGTCCTCCCCTCCTGCTCCAGGCATGGGGACACAGTGGGGCACGGTGGCATGGCATGGGCTGCAGCTCTGCAGGGCTGGACCCCAAGGAGATGACGGTATGAGGTTCAACGAGGCCAAAGGCACTTTGGGGTATCACAACCCCATGGATGCTTCAGGTTGGGGAAAGTGGTTGGAAAGGTGGTAAAGTACCAGGGGGGGATGGTTGCAGTGGCTGGATATGAGGCCAGGTGGGCAAGGAGGTCGATGACACCTGAATTGAATCAGCAGTTGTGTGGCAGCAGGACCAGGGTAGTCATTGTTCCTTGTGCTGGGCACTGGTGAAGCACCTCAAGTGCTGTGTCCAGTTCTGGGACCCTCTCAAGAGAGACATTGAGGGGCTGAGTGTGTCCAGGGAAGGGAATGGAGCTAGGGAAGGGGCTGCAGCACAAGGAGAAGGGTCTGGAGAACTTCTGAAGGAGCTGGTGGGGTTCAGCCTGGAGAAAAGGAGGCTCAGGAGGGACCTTCTTGCTCTCTACAACTCCCTGCCAGGAGGTGCAGCCAGGTGGGGTCAGGCTCTGCTCCCAGGGAACAAGGGACAGGATGAGAGGAAACAGCCTCAAGTTGCCCCAGGGGAGGTTAAGGTTGGACATCAGGAGGAATTTTTTCATGGAAAGGGTTTGTTAAGCATTGGAATGTGCTGCCCAGGGAGGTGGTGGAGTCACTGATGAACCACTGGATGTGGCACTCAGTGCTGTGGTCTAGCTGAGAAGGTGGTGGTTGGTCACAGATTGGACTTGGAGGTCTTTTCCAACCTCAGTGACTCTGAGAGCCATGAAGGTGACCTGGTACCACAGGTGGGAGCCAGACCAGGCAGGTGTAGGTGTGGAGCTGTTGGCCTCAGGAGGACAGAGCAGCTGGGACCATATCCCAACTTGGATTCACTTTCCTCATCCCCAACACCACAGAGCTGAACTCACACCTGATTTCTTCTTCCCACTGCTTCTCCCTGCTCCAGGGTCACTGAGCACCTCAGGGACTCCATTTCCCTGCTGCTTTCTGCTTTCTCTCCGGGCTCCACTGCACTTTCCCAGCTCCCTAACTTCCTCCTCTGCTCCCACCTACAGGAAGAACTCGGACGAGGCCGACCTGGTCCCTGCCAAGGAAGCCAACATCAAGTGCCCACAGGTGGTCATCTCCTTCTACGAGGAGAGGTTGACATGGCATTCCTACCCCTCAGAGGACGATGACAAGAAAGAGGACAAGAACTAAGCCCTGGTAGCCACTCTGGGGCAGCCTTTGTGGAAAGATCTGAACTGTGGGTGTGAGCAGGAGGGAGAGAGGAGGCGACTCTGCTTGGGTGGATGGAGAAGGTGCCCTTTGAAGAGACCAGTATGGTTTCTGTGCCCTACAGCTGCTCAACTGCTTCATGCTGTGTCCAGACTCAAACCAGCCTCAGTTGGAGGGGAGGGAGGGAAGAGCAAAGGGGATAGGAAGGGTTGGGAGGGAGGAATTTGGTGGGAGGGGGGTTGGGGGATTGTCTTAAAGCAGCTTGTGGGTGTGGAAGCAAAACCCCTTCCATGAAGGACTCACTGGGATGGGTGGGCTGGGAAAAGGGAGTGCAGATGGATACTGCTTGATCTTCAAAGACCATCTCAGCAACCCACAGCCTCCTCCCCACTAGTGTTAACTCTGCATTTTTACAGCGTAGCATGTGTGTAGGTCTTCTGATTTCCCTTTCTTTTGCTATTTACTGGTGTATTGGGCTGGGGAAAGGGTGGGCAGGGACTGGGAGGGATGTGGGGACTTGGGCTCTTGTACTGGGGAGGGAAGGGAGGTCTGGGGATAATGGGATAATGTTCCAGATGGGGTTTTTTTAAGGACATGAATACAGAAATGATGGTGATGATGATGATGATAAAAAGGGGATTGGGGAGGGGAGGGAAGAGCCCAGTATGAACTGGGGGTAGAGCCCAGTGTTGTTGACAGTACTGGGGGGAAAGAGCCCAGTTGTGTTGACCATACTGGGGGGAAAGAGCCCAGTCGTGTTGACCATACTGGGGAGAAAGAGCCCAGTATAAATTGAGGGGGAAGAGCCCAGTGTTGTTGACCATACTGGGGGAAAAGAGCCCAGTATTAACTAGGGGGGAAGAGCCCAGTCTTGTTGACCATACTGGAGGGGAAGAGCCCAGTATAACTGGCAGAACTGGGAAGGGGGGTGGGAAAGAGCCCAGTGTAGCTGCCAAAACTGGGAGGCCAAGGGCAGAGCCACGAGGCTGAAGCTGAGCCTGTCCCAGAGCCTGGAGCAGTTTTTAGGGGTTTGGGGTGGGAGGGCTGAGGGGAAACTTGTGCAAATGCAACTTGTGATTCGTCTTGTCCTGCAGCAGAACTGCCAGTTCCTGACACATGCATTGTAGGGGGGTGGGAGGGGAGTGGATTTTAACCCTTTTCAGGCCTTTTCTACCCTTTCCTTTCTAAGGTGCTATTTCTCCAATTCTTTTTTTGTTTGTTTTTTGGGGGTGGGAGGGGAGGAAAAGACTTCTGACCACTTGTTCCTTTCCCCCCTCCTCAATTTGCCAGTGGAGGGAAGGTGTGGGAAGGAGAGAGGGAACCAACAGCACAAGGCAAAGCAACTCAATTCCATATTCTCCCTGAAATGATGGTTTGGAAGGGTCACAGCTCAGTGCTGGAGCCACAGGGGTTACCCTAAACCTGCCAAGGGGAATTGGGGGTTGATTTGAACTGAGATTTATTCCAAATCCTCAACTATTTAAATGAGTCCTGAGCCCCAGGTGACTCCTGGCACCTCCTCCTAGGGTGGTTGGATCTCGACTTGCATTGTACAAACCTTTGTTTTTAACAAAGCATGTGTTTAGGTTTGTGTGAGATGTTGAGATGTCAAGTTCTGTGTTTGGATTTTAACTTCATACCAAGCTCTGTCAGGTTTGTTTTTTTGGCTTTTTGTTTTTTGGGTTTTTTGTTTTTGGGGGTGGTTTTTTGTTTTTTTTTTTTTTTGTCTCAATAAAATTTTAGATTTATAATCCTGATTTTTTTCCTCTTTTTTTTTCCTCTTTTTTTAAAAATCTTCTCTCTACCTTGCTCCTTCCTTCCAGCTCTTTGGGAATGACATGAGTGAGCCAAGTGTAGAGCAGGACACAGAGGGAAGGTGAGCCCTGAGCAAGGTTAGACCTGATGCAGCCCAAGGTTAGTCACTGGTTCCCACCTGGGGAGCACAGCAGAAGGTGGAAACAGGTTCTGGAGCAGGAGGTTCTCAGTTATTTTGCCTTCCATGTGGAGAAGAGAAGTGCCAGAGAGGTTAGACAGATTCCTGAGGCCAAGCTTGCCGTGGAGACAAGAGGAGTAACTGTGATGTGGGACCTGGTTTGATGTAGCAAGATGCTGCTGGAGTATCCAGCCAGGATACAGCACCAGAGGTGGTAAGTGACCTTTCATTCCATTCTCACCTCAACCTTCAGCAGATCTTGGGGGTTTGGATGGTTTGGTTCAGCTCTGGCAGTGCTTGTGGTGAGTGTTGAGGTGGAGGTGATCACCCTTGAGGTCTGGAGTGGATGTGCTGAAGGCTCCTGGGCATGGAGGAGAGCAGAGTCAGACTGTTCCTGGGAGGAGGATGATGGTCCTGGGAGAAGATGGTGACCCTGGGAGGAAGATGATGGTCCTAGGAGGAAGATGATGGTTCTGGGAGAATAATGGTCCTGGGAGAGAATGGTGACACTGGAAGAGGATGGTGGTCCTGGGAGGATGGTGGTTCCTGAGAGGAGGATGATGGTCCTGGGAGAAGATGGTGACCCTGGGAGGAAGATGATGGTCCTAGGAGGAAGATGATGGTTCTGGGAGAATAATGGTCCTGGGAGAGAATGGTGACACTGGAAGAGGATGGTGGTCCTGGGAGGAGGAGGGTGGTGGTCCTGGGAGAGGATGATGGTCCTGGGAGGGAGATGATGGTTTTGGGAGGAGAATAATGGTCCTGGGAGGAGAAGAATGGTCCTGGGAGAGGATGGTGGTCCTGGGAGGAGAGCAGTGGTTCCTGAGGGAGGATGGTGGTCCTAGGAGGAGAGCAGTGGTTCCTGAGGGAGGATGGTGGTCCTAGGAGAGCAGTGGTTCCTGAGGGGAGATAGTGGTTCCTAGCTCAGAGCTCTGTGGTGTTTGCAGGGTGCAGGATGGAGCAGGAAGGTTTTGGGTCCAACAAGGGTCCCTCAGTGACACTCAGGCAGCTGTTTGTGAGCTGCTGCCCTGCCCACCAGCAGTGAACCCTGCATTAATCACCAGAGCAGGACAGGGTTTGCCCACCTCATTGAGCTGCAGGTCCCTGGAGAGCTCCAGGCCATTCATCCAAGGCTCTGGAAACTTCTCCATCCCAGGGATGGGTCTGGCTGTGAGGGAGCTGCAGCAGGCACTGGATTTTGGGGCACTGTCACCTCCTGAGACACAAGGAAAAGAGGTTTTGAGCCCTCTTGATTTGCTCAGAGAGGGCTGAGGGTGATGTGTGCTGGTTTTCCCTGGGATTGGTGCTCCAGGGTGGGACAGGAAAGGGCAGAGGGAGCTCCTCTGTCCCCCCAAGAAGTCAAGGGCAGAACAGAGAGGCCACAGCTGGTTCCAAGGGCTGAGCTGTGGCTCCAGGCCCTGCTGGCAGCTCAGTCCTTGCTGCCTGGGAAGGGAAAGGTCTGCACTTCACCTCATTCCAGGCTGGAGCCACAGCCCTGAGGGAAGATGGGATGGGATGGGACAGGCAGGGAGCCAGAGGGGATGGGTTTTCTCAGCCTCTGGCACAGCTCTTTGCTCCTCTGGAGCTTCCTGATGTGTTTTTCTGGGCTGTTTGTGCACCACCAAAGGCCTGTCTGGGCACAGGAACAGGGAAAGGAAGAGCAATGGATCCTCCTTGGAATCCTCCCCAGATCTTCATGGCCTTTCTCTGCTCCCCCTTGGGAGGGCTGTGATTCCTCACTCCATCACCAGGCCTGGGGGGAATCCCTTTGGGGTTTTCTGGGAGCTGGGATTACATCCTAACCCAGCCCTGAAGGAACAGCTGAAATCCCCTTGGAGCATGGAGTTAATGCTCCACATTGCCCTGGGGTGTGCACAGAGCTGCTCCAGGCTCAGAACAGGACATGGAGCTTTCCAGTCCCACAGGGAGAGGTGTCATCCCTAAGGAAAAATGGCATTTGGTCCCTGGGAATGCTGGTGGGAGACTGCAGAGCAGAGTGGGGATGGAATGCTGGTGGGAGACTGGAGAGCAGAGTGGGGATGGAGTGATGATTTTCTGTCTAAGGAGAGAGCTCAGGCTCAACATTGGCACTGGGGGTACATGGAGCCTTCCTGTCTCTTAGGGAGAGGTGTCATCCCTAAGGAAAAATGGCATTTGGCCCCTGGGAATGCTGGTGGGAGATTGCAGAGCAGAGTGGGGATGGAATGGTGGTTTGGCCTGTCCAAAAGGAGAGTTCAGCCTCAGCCTCAGCCCTGCAGCAGCTTGGGTGGCTCCAACCCAGAGCCACTGACTTGCACACAGCTGCAGATTTAACCAGAACCACACTTTTCCTTGGATTTCTTGGAGCAGCTCCTGCTGGGAAGGAAGGAAGGAAAAAAAAGAACAGCTGAGCCAGAGGAGGAGCTTTTCCTTCCCTTTCCCTCCCAAGGCTGAGACCTGCAGGGCTGCCAGAGCTGCTCCCAGCTCGGAGCTCCTGTGAGAGGAGCAAAATCCATTTGGTTTTCCCCCTGCCACGTTTAAGGAGAGCAAATAAAAGCCAAGAAACTGCTGGTGGTACAGTGAATAAGCCATTTTTATTTTTGTCCTGTGCTCACACAATCTCTCTTCTTTCCCTGCCAGGTCACAGAGCTTTCAAAGCAAAAGGTTTTTTTTAAGAGGCAAAAAAAAAAAAAAAAACCAAAAAATCATTTCAACCAGACGCACAGAGCTCCCTCCCAACCTCCCCAACACCCACAGCTCCACCTCTTGTGCTTCAGCTCACACCTCACACGCCTGGGAGGTGCTGGTGGTGCAACCCACTGGAAGCTCAGTGGGTTTTAACCACCACAATGTGCTCCCAGATCTTCTACTTCTCCCCAGACCTTCATCTCACACCTCACAGGTCTGGGAGTGATGAGTGGTAGAACCCAATGGGATCAAAATGAGTTCCAACCACCTCAAATCCTCTAATTCTCCACAAACCTTCATCTCACAGGTCTGGGAGTGCTGATGGTAGAACCCACTGGGATCTCAGTGGGTTCCAACCACCCCAATACACTCCCAAATCCTCAATTTCTCCCCAAACCTGGAAACCATAAGTTGTTCCAGGCCTTCCTCCTGCATCCCCAGATCCTTCCCTTGAGTGCCCACCCAAGTGTGTCCATCCCCTCCCTGATCCTGTGCACAGGACTTGGCTTGGAAAAAGCCTTTTTTTTTTTTTTTTTTTTTTTTTAAGCTATTTTTTGTTGGTTGCTGGTAAAGTCAGTACCACTCCAGCTGTGCTATATTGGAATACAGCTTCTAGGATGGTCTCCAGGCTTGGAGACCGACAGTGATCAAGGCACTACCCCCACCCCCCTCCTGAAAAACAAAGTCAGACCAACACTGAGGGACAGAAGAGAATCCTATAATGTGATCACACGGTTACAAGGAATCTTTATGGCAAAGAGAACATTGAGCAGCTTTGAACGTTTGGGCTTCTCCCTTTGAACTCAACACAAGCACTTCTAGACCCTAAAGGAGGGGGGAGGGAAAAATTAGGGGTGAAACCTCCTCCCTCAAAAAACCCAAGCATGATTAAGGGACAGGAGTACAACTTGTCTAGTGCCACCCCTGGGGGGACCTCCCCTGCACCCCTTGTGCTGTTGGCTGACCCAAGGGGGGAGCTTAGAGCCCCCAAAAATTCCTCCCCAAGCAATTCCCAGGCAGCCAGAGGGAGAAGCCATGCGTGGGGCAGTGCCATGCTCCAGGGGCAGCTCTGCTTCTCTTAACCCTCTCCAGTCCCACTGCCCCAGTGCCACAGCTCCCCAAGGCCTCGGCAGCTCCTCCACACTTCCTCCTCCTCCCAGGAATGATTTTTTTTTTTTCTTTTTCCCCCCTCTCTTTCTGAGCTTGCTCAGACTGGAAAGGGTTAATGGAAGCCACAGCAGGTTGTGTTTTCATGTGTGCACTGGTCTGATCGAGGGAGGGATGTTGGTTAATCTGGAATTGAGTCACACACAGCGATGGCAAAAACAGGGGCAGGAAAAGGAAAAGTGGTGGGGAAGGAAGGGGAAAAGAAAGGAAAGAGGAAAAGGAAAAAATGGAAGGAAAAAGAAGGAACAACAGAAGGAAAAAGGAAAAAATGAAAAAGGAGGAAGGAAAAAAGAAGGGGAAAAGGAAGGAAAAACGGAAGGAAAATATGGAAGGAAAAAAGGAAGGGAAAAAAACCTGAAGGAAAAAAAAAGGGAAAACAAACCCCAACTACCTGAAATCACAGAACTTTGGAAGTTCAGCAAACGTCTCTCCTCTAACTCGTGTTTCAAGTTCATTTGCTTAAATCTCCTTTGTTTTTTCTCTTATTTAAAGCCAGTTCCTAACAGTAGTTTGTATTTTTTTTCATTATTTTTTTTTTTGTGTTTTTTCTTTTCCACCTCTGCCAACCTCCCCAGCAGCGATTCCAGCTGGTTCCTGCTCTCCAAGGATCCTGGATTTTTTTGGGAGGGGGATGCCCAGGGGGGGCTCCTCTCCCCTCGGGCGCGTGCCCAGCGCCAGTCCCACGTGTGGGCCAGAAGATAGAGCGGATAAGAAGGCGTGAAAGTTCCTCTAAAAAGTACTTCCAAAGGCTCAGCCCCTTCTCCAGTGAAGTTGTCCCTTGTGGCCAAGTGTCCAGTGCAGCCACCTCTCTCCCTCACTTCCTCCTGTCCTTCTGCTTGCGGTCGTGGCGCCGCGGCTG
>NW_008682195.1:13572-16340 GCF_000695815.1 Acanthisitta chloris
CCCGGGGCGCGGGGATGGGGCGGGCGGGCGCCGCCCCTGCCATATTGCAGCGCGTACTGGTTGGGCGAGTAGGGTTGTCCGTTCTCATCCCTCAGCCGCCCGAACACCTCCTGGTAAAGGTGTTGTACCTTCTGCTTCATCTGCCGGATGGATTTGAGGAATTCCACCTTCTCCCTGAGCAGTTTGGACTTGTCGCGTTGTAAATCCTCCACGTCGCGTTCCAGGTTGAGGATGGTGTCCAGTTTCCTCTTGCGGCAGTTCTGCGCCGCCATCTTGTTCTTGCCGCGCCGACGGATGTCGCGGATCAGGCTCAGCTGGGCCTCGCTCAGTTGGTACTTGGACAGCAGCTCGTTGAACTCCTCCACGGGCAGGTTGATGATCTTGTCGTTGGTGAAGGGAATCTTCATGGCCCTGGCGCGGTGCTCGTCCCTGCTCAGCTGTTTGTCCAGGAATTCCGAGGGTTTCTCCTTGCTGCTCTTCTTGCTGGCGCTGGGGAGTTTGGGTTCCTCGGGATCCAACGCTCCCGGGGCCATGTTGTAGGTGTGGTTGTGGCCAACGTGCTCCAGGTAAGGCAGGTAGTGCAGCTGGGATGGGTCCTGGTAGCTCATGCGGCAGAACTTGCTGTACTCTGGCTGGTAGCCAACCGCCCCTTCGGCTTCCTCGAAATCCACGTTCTCCGAGTCGGAGCTGTAACCCACAGCTCCTTCCTCGGAAAACGAGGAGGAGGAAGAGGACGAGGAGGAAGAGGACGAGGAGGATGAGGCTTCGGAGCTGCTCAGAGAAGCAGGACTGTGGCCTGAATCCAGAGAAAGACCTGAGTCGGAATCAAACTCCTCTTCCAGCTGCGAGGCCTGCACGGGGTTGAAACCCTCCTCGATGGCCAAGTCCATCAAGCTGATCTCATCCAGCATGGCCTCGTCCAGGAGCCCTCCCAGCGGGTCAGGCAGCTCGGGGCCAGAGGTCTCGTTGACTGTGCTGTTGAGCTGTGGTGGGAAGAAGATCCCGCTCAGGTTGGTGGAGCCGAAGGTGCTGTTGAGGCCGGTGGAGTTATCCGGCGCCAGCTGGAGCAGGGCCGAGCCTCCTGCCATGGAGGGGCTCTCCATGTCGGGGCTGAAGAGGGAGAAGTCCTGGGAGCAGCTGCCCAGCGAGGCCTGATGCAGGCTGACGTTCTGGTTGATGGGGGTGCTGGGGGCCAGGCTGTAGTTGGCTGTCAGCAGGTCTGCGCTCGCGCCGCCGTACAGCCCCTCGGCCGCCGAGCCGTTCACCTCCATCGCCTGCAACACACACCGACAGCTCCTGGAGCAGCTCCTCTGCCTGAGCCAAGGGCAGGACGACGTGCCAGCTCCCTCAGGAGGAGTTTGCCCCAGGTGAGGACAGCAGCAGATGCCACAATGTCACCAAACCACCACAGCGGCTGTGCCCAACCCCAAACCGCGACGGTGCAGGAGTCACAGAATCCTCAAGGTTGGAGGAGACCTCCGAGATCACTGAGTCGAACCTTTAATGCTGGAACCCCTAAACCCTAACCAGACTGGGCAGGAGCTGTGTGCCCTGCACCCTCCCTGGCACAGCCAGCCAGGATGGGCTTGGAACCACCCAAAAACCACCCCAGGAGGCACTCAGAGGATCCTCAAGGTTGGAGGAAACCTCCAAGATCAAGTCCAACCCTTAACCTGTCACTGCTGTTAACCCCTAAACCATATCCTCCAAATCCAGATGCCTCTTAAACATTCCCAGAGACTCCACCACCACCTCCCTAGGCAATATTCCAGTGCCTGAGATCAGCACCCAAAGTCACACCTGGAGGGACAAACCCCTTCCCACGTCCTCCTGGAGCTCACCTGCATTTCCATGATGGACATGAGGTCCTGCCACTGCTGCTCCAGGTCGAAGGGTGACTCGGTCTCGGCCAGGAGAGGGGACAGCAGGCTGGAGGGGACACCCGTGGCACGGCTCTGCCCGGGCACAGCTTCGCTCAGGGTGGAGACATCCGCAGCTGGGAACTGACCACGTGAGGGGACTCAGTGCTGCTGCTCCAGAGACATCCATCCATCCATCCCTCCATCCATCCCTCCTTCCATCCATCCATCTATCAATCCATCTCTCCTTCCATCCATCCCTCCACCCATCAATCCATCCCCCACAGCCCAGTACCATTCTGCCTCCGCTCAGGGCAAACTGGAGGTGTCTATTCCTCCTCATTTCGCCATGGATTAATGAGAAGTAAAGCCAGAAGGCTTTAATTAACTGCCCCCCCACCCCAGGGGGTTGCAGGGAAGATGCCTGGAGCCTCCTGAAGCAGCCAAAGCCAATTTGCTGCTGGGACTGCGGCTGGGTGAGGGGTGTGGGAGGCACTGGAATCCCAGGAGAGAGACAGGAGAGCACTCAGTGCCCCTGGATGTGCCAAGGGGCAGGAACAGTGACCCCATGTAGATCCACCCAAGCACTGGAATCCCAGGAAACAGCCAAGGAGAGCCCTCAGTGCCTCTGGATGTGCCAAGGAGCAGGAACCACGGCCTCATGCAGATCCTCTCCCTGCACTCACCTCGGAATTCTCCCCGAAAGGAAAAGTGGCCTCCAGCAGCCTAAGGCACTCCTCCAGGGACAGAGCTGTCTGATCCTCAGCACCGGGAACCTGAGGGAAGGAAACACAAGGAAGGGTAGCCCCGGGCTGCAGGAGGTGATGCTGAGGAAAGAGCTCCTTCCAGCAGGGCTTTATTACAGCGCATCCAAAAAAGAGCCAGAGGCCCCACCCAGTGCTTCTTCGC
>NW_008682195.1:16406-16623 GCF_000695815.1 Acanthisitta chloris
CCCCGCGGGCCCGCGGGGGCAGCCCCGGGCCAGCCCCGAGCAGCACCACATCCTCTGAGCCTGCGGTGGGCACAGCCCGTGGCCTCCCCGGGAGCACAGCGCCCAGCCCGGGCGGCCCAGGGGTGTTACCTGCGCAGGGAAACTCTCCCCGGTCTCTCAATCAACTAGCAGGTTTCTATCCAAGACCTCATTCCCTGCACTCCTCCAGCTGTCCCCG
>NW_008682196.1:0-1361 GCF_000695815.1 Acanthisitta chloris
TGCATTGGAGCAACACAGGGTGACATAATGGGAACTCCTGTTTTGTGCTCAAAAAGTACCTTCAAAGTAAGTAAAAATATCCTATCTACTTTTTTTGATCACTGCTTAGTACTGGGCTGATGTTTTCAGAAAGTTATCCACAGTGACTCAAAGATCTATTTCCTAAGAACTAATGGCTGTGAGTTATTTTTTCCTCCTACTTTGCCATCATTGACATTAAATTTTCATCCCCTCTTTGATCACTCAGTTATCCAGGACTGAGAGACCCTTCTGCAGCTTTGAGTTTGGTATTAATACTGATTGTCCTTAATAATTTTGTACCATCTGAAAGCTTTTGTCAACCTAGCATGCAGCCTTGGCTAGGTCACCGAGGAATATTGAATTGTCCAGTGTACAAATAGTTGTGGCAGCCCATTGACAGCTTCCTTCCACGGTGAAGGCTTTCCATTATTTCTGTTGTCTCCTGCTTACTAGCTTAAAATAGGGAGAACATGACCTTTGTATCTCTTAGGAATCTTCACTGATCATTATGCAAAAGTTTTTGACAAAATCTTCCGTCTGCATCACCTTTACCCACAAAGCTCATAAAATCCTACAGACAATTCCACCAGATTCATGAGGCATGACTTCCTCAGGAAAAAGTGTATGTGGAATCCTGCTCAGCACAACTGCTCTCACAGTTGCTCCTGATGCTGCCAAGTAAAAATGTTAGATTTATTGCTGTCAAGATTTCAACATCACCCTGGAGCCATTTTTTGAGTCTGAAGTTATACTGGCCATTGACTGTTCCTCTGACAGCAGATGCATTGCAGCTAGCAAATTAGTAGTTTCATGCTGAGTTGCTGCAGAGCTGTTTGATGGTTGTCATCCTGCCTTCTCCTTACCTGTCAATGTATTGATTTGTTTCAAAATCTTTTCAGTTTGAGATTGTTCTTCATCCGTCTCAGGAGACTCCTTCTCCATTTTCCTAATGAGCTGCATTCATCTAAGCTTTGTTCCTATGGCCTTGTCTTTGCTGAGTAATCATTCTACCTCTTGACTGTCTCACTTGAAGCTGCATTGAATTTCTGGCAGACACTGTGGTTTGGATGTGTTTGAAAGTGTTTTTTTTAATTAGCAACTTGCCTCATGAACTGGTATGTGATCCATCTCACTGGAGATCAACTTTTCAATTGACAGATTTTCCTGGTTTTCCCATTTGGATGTGACTTCTGTCAACAACTTCCAGTAGTTCCTTTCACTGTCCTTTAAAATTTGGTTGGGGTTTTTTTGACTTCCAGTATTTCACTGTCCTTTAAAATTTGGTTGGGGTTTTTTTGTGTATGTGAGTTTTTTCCCCTCCCCTCCCTTCCCTTCCCTTC